>NW_024056364.1:0-228206 GCF_013401445.1 Tripterygium wilfordii | reverse complement strand
CATGGAGGAGCTTTTCACGTTTTGTGCATTTCAAACATAACTTGGTCTATTCGCATCTTTACCTTACGAAACGTGGCACGAAGGCTCAAATAGAAAGTTAGACTTTTAGAGCACTAAATAGAGTGCAACGGTCCACATTGATGCTTTGGAATTGCTCAACTCTCTCCATAGAGGAGCTTTTCACGTCTTTGAGCAATTTGAGACATAACTTGGTCTATTCGCATCTTTACCTTACGAAACGTGGCACAAAGGCTCAATAGCAAGTTAGACATTTAAGAGCACTAAATAGAGTACAACGGTCCACATTGATGCTTTGGAATTGCTCAACTCTCTCCATGGAGGAGCTTTTCACGTTTTGAGCAATTTGAGACATAACTTGGTCTATTCGCATCTTTACCTTACGAAACGTGGCACGAAGGCTCAATAGCAAGTTAGACTTTTAGAGCACTAAAAGAGTGCAACGGTCCACATTGATGCTTTGGAATTGCTCAACTCTCTCCATAGAGGAGCTTTTCACGTTTTGAGCAATTTGAGACATAACTTGGTCTATTCGCGTCTTTACCTTACGAAACGTGGCACAAAGGCTCAAGCAAGTTAGACTTTAAGAGCACTAAATAGAGTACAACGGTCCACATTGATGCTTTGGAATTGCTCAACTCTCTCCATGGAGGAGCTTTTCACGTTTTGTGCAATTTGAGACATAACTTGGTCTATTCGCATCTTTACCTTACGAAACGTGGCACGAAGGCTCAATAGCAAGTTAGACTTTTAGAGCACTAAATAGAGTGCAACGGTCCACATTGATGCTTTGGAATTGCTCAACTCTCTCCATAGAGGAGCTTTTCACGTTTGTGCAATTTGAGACATAACTTGGTCTATTCGCGTCTTTACCTTACGAAACGTGGCACGAAGGCTCAATAGCAAGTTAGACTTTAAGAGCACTAAATAGAGTACAACGGTCCACATTGATGCTTTGGAATTGCTCAACTCTCTCCATAGGAGCTTTTCACGTTTTGTGCAATTTGAGACATAACTTGGTCTATTCGCGTCTTTACCTTACGAAACGTGGCACGAAGGCTCAATAGCAAGTTAGATTTAGAGCACTAAATAGAGTACAACGGTCCACATTGATGCTTTGGAATTGCTCAACTCTCTCCATAGAGGAGCTTTTCACGTTTTGAGCAATTTGAGACATAACTTGGTCTATTCGCGTCTTTACCTTACGAAACGTGGCACAAAGGCTCAATAGCAAGTTAGACTTTTTAAGAGCACTAAATAGAGTCAACGGTCCACATTGATGCTTTGGAATTGCTCAACTCTCTCCATAGAGGAGCTTTTCACGTTTGAGCAATTTGAGACATAACTTGGTCTATTCGCGTCTTTACCTTACGAAACGTGGCAGCAAAGGCTCAATAGCAAGTTAGACTTTTAAGAGCACTAAATAGAGTACAACGGTCCACATTGATGCTTTGGAATTGCTCAACTCTCTCCAGAGGAGCTTTTCACGTTTGAGCAATTTGAGACATAACTTGGTCTATTCGCGTCTTTACCTTACGAAACGTGGCACAAAGGCTCAATAGCAAGTTAGACTTTAAGAGCACTAAATAGAGTACAACGGTCCACATTGATGCTTTGGAATTGCTCAACTCTCTCCATAGAGGAGCTTTTCACGTTTTGCAATTTGAGACATAACTTGGTCTATTCGCGTCTTTACCTTACGAAACGTGGCACGAAGGCTCAATAGCAAGTTAGACTTTTAAGAGCACAATAGAGTACAACGGTCCACATTGATGCTTTGGAATTGCTCAACTCTCTCCAGAGGAGCTTTTCACGTTTGAGCAATTTGAGACATAACTTGGTCTATTCGCGTCTTTACCTTACGAAACGTGGCACGAAGGCTCAAATAGCAAGTTAGACTTTTAAGAGCACTAAATGAGTACAACGGTCCACATTGATGCTTTGGAATTGCTCAACTCTCTCCATAGAGGAGCTTTTCACGTTGTGCAATTTGAGACATAACTTGGTCTATTCGCGTCTTTACCTTACGAAACGTGGCACGAAGGCTCAATAGCAAGTTAGACTTTTAAGAGCACTAAATAGAGTACAACGGTCCACATTGATGCTTTGGAATTGCTCAACTCTCTCCATGGAGGAGCTTTTCACGTTTTGTGCAATTTGAACATAACTTGGTCTATTCGCATCTTTACCTTACGAAACGTGGCACGAAGGCTCAAATAGCAAGTTAGACTTTTAAGAGCACTAAATAGAGTACAACGGTCCACATTGATGCTTTGGAATTGCTCAACTCTCTCCATAGAGGAGCTTTTCACGTCTTTGAGCAATTTGAGACATAACTTGGTCTATTCGCGTCTTTACCTTACGAAACGTGGCACAAAGGCTCAATAGCAAGTTAGACTTTTAAGAGCACTAAATAGAGTACAACGGTCCACATTGATGCTTTGGAATTGCTCAACTCTCTCCATAGAGGAGCTTTTCACGTTTGAGCAATTTGAGACATAACTTGGTCTATTCGCGTCTTTACCTTACGAAACGTGGCACGAAGGCTCAATAGCAAGTTAGACATTTAAGAGCACTAAATAGAGTACAACGGTCCACATTGATGCTTTGGAATTGCTCAACTCTCTCCATGGAGGAGCTTTTCACGTTTTGTGCAATTTGAACATAACTTGGTCTATTCGCGTCTTTACCTTACGAAACGTGGCACAAAGGCTCAATAGCAAGTTAGACTTTTAAGAGCACAATAGAGTACAACGGTCCACATTGATGCTTTGGAATTGCTCAACTCTCTCCCAGAGGAGCTTTTCACGTTTGTGCAATTTGAGACATAACTTGGTCTATTCGTCTTTACCTTACGAAACGTGGCACGAAGGCTCAATAGCAAGTTAGACTTTTAAGAGCACTAAATAGAGTACAACGGTCCACATTGATGCTTTGGAATTGCTCAACTCTCTCCATAGAGGAGCTTTTCACGTCTTTGAGCAATTTGAGACATAACTTGGTCTATTCGCGTCTTTACCTTACGAAACGTGGCACGAAGGCTCAATAGCAAGTTAGACTTTTAAGAGCACTAAATAGAGTACAACGGTCCACATTGATGCTTTGGAATTGCTCAACTCTCTCCATAGAGGAGCTTTTCACGTTTTGAGCAATTTGAGACATAACTTGGTCTATTCGCGTCTTTACCTTACGAAACGTGGCACAAAGGCTCAATAGCAAGTTAGACTTTTAAGAGCACTAAATAGAGTACAACGGTCCACATTGATGCTTTGGAATTGCTCAACTCTCTCCATAGAGGAGCTTTTCACGTTTTGTGCAATTTGAGACATAACTTGGTCTATTCGTCTTTACCTTACGAAACGTGGCACGAAGGCTCAATAGCAAGTTAGACTTTTAGAGCACAAATAGAGCAACGGTCCACATTGATGCTTTGGAATTGCTCAACTCTCTCCATAGAGGAGCTTTTCACGTCTTTGAGCAATTTGAGACATAACTTGGTCTATTCGTCTTTACCTTACGAAACGTGGCACGAAGGCTCAATAGAGTTAGACTTTAAGAGCACTAAATAGAGTACGGTCCACATTGATGCTTTGGAATTGCTCAACTCTCTCCATAGAGGAGCTTTTCACGTTTTGTGCAATTTGAACATAACTTGGTCTATTCGTCTTTACCTTACGAAACGTGGCACGAAGGCTCAATAGCAAGTTAGACTTTTAAGAGCACTAAATAGAGTACAACGGTCCACATTGATGCTTTGGAATTGCTCAACTCTCTCCAGAGGAGCTTTTCACGTTTTGAGCAATTTGAGACATAACTTGGTCTATTCGCGTCTTTACCTTACGAAACGTGGCACGAAGGCTCAATAGCAAGTTAGACTTTTAAGAGCACTAAATAGAGTACAACGGTCCACATTGATGCTTTGGAATTGCTCAACTCTCTCCATGGAGGAGCTTTTCACGTTTTGTGCAATTTGAGACATAACTTGGTCTATTCGCGTCTTTACCTTACGAAACGTGGCACAAAGGCTCAATAGCAAGTTAGACTTTTAAGAGCACTAGAGTACAACGGTCCACATTGATGCTTTGGAATTGCTCAAACTCTCCATAGAGGAGCTTTTCACGTTTTGTGCAATTTGAGACATAACTTGGTCTATTCGTCTTTACCTTACGAAACGTGGCACGAAGGCTCAATAGCAAGTTAGACTTTTAAGAGCACTAAATAGAGTACAACGGTCCACATTGATGCTTTGGAATTGCTCAACTCTCTCCATAGAGGAGCTTTTCACGTTTGAGCAATTTGAGACATAACTTGGTCTATTCGCGTCTTTACCTTACGAAACGTGGCACGAAGGCTCAATAGCAAGTTAGACTTTTAAGAGCACAATAGAGTACAACGGTCCACATTGATGCTTTGGAATTGCTCAACTCTCTCCATGGAGGAGCTTTTCACGTTTTGTGCAATTTGAACATAACTTGGTCTATTCGCATCTTTACCTTACGAAACGTGGCACGAAGGCTCAATAGCAAGTTAGACTTTTAAGAGCACTAAATAGAGTACAACGGTCCACATTGATGCTTTGGAATTGCTCAACTCTCTCCATAGAGGAGCTTTTCACGTTTTGAGCAATTTGAGACATAACTTGGTCTATTCGCGTCTTTACCTTACGAAACGTGGCACGAAGGCTCAATAGCAAGTTAGACTTTTAAGAGCACTAAATAGAGTACAACGGTCCACATTGATGCTTTGGAATTTCTCAACTCTGTCCATAGAGGAGCTTTTCACGTCTTTGAGCAATTTGAGATATAACTTGGTCTATTCGCGTCTTTACCTTACGAAACGTGGCACAAAGGCTCAATTAGAGTTTAGACATTTGAGAGCACTAAATAGAGTACAACGGTCCACATTGATGCTTTGGAATTGCTCAACTCTCACCATGGAGGAGCTTTTCACGTTTTTGTGCAATTTCAAACATAACTTGGTCTATTCGCATCTTTACCTTACAAAACGTGTCACGAAGGCTCAACTAGCAAGTTAGACTTTCAAGAGCAATCAATAGAGTACAATGGTCCACATTGATGCTTTGGAATTGCTCAACTCTCATCCACAGAGGAGCTTTTCACGTGTTTGTGCAATTTGAGACATAACATGGTCTATTTGCGTCTTTACCTTACGAAACGTGGCACGAAGGCTCACTAGCAGGTTAGACTTTTAAGAGCACTAAATAGAGTACAACGGTCTACATTGATGCTTTGGAATTGCTCAACTCTCTCCATAGAGGAGCTTTTCACGTCTTTGAGCAATTTGAGACATAACTTTCTCTATTCGCGTCTTTACCTTACGAACGTGGCACGAAGGCTCAACTAGCAAGTTATACTTTTAAGAGCACTAAATAGAGTGCAACGGTCCACATTGATGCTTTGGAATTGCTCAAACTCTCTCCATAGAGGAAGCTTTTCACGTCTTTGAGCAATTTGAGATATAACTTGGTCTATTCGCGTCTTTACCTTACGAAACGTGGCACAAAGGCTCAATTAGAGTGTTAGACATTTGAGAGCACTAAATAGAGTACAACGGTCCACATTGATAGCTTCTGGAATTGCTCAACTCTCTCCATGGAGGAGCTTTTCACGTTTTTTGTGCAATTTCAAACATAACTTGGTCTATTCGGATCTTTACCTTACGAAACGTGGCACAAAGCGCTCAATTAGCAAGTAGACATTTAAGAGCATTAAATAGAGTACAACGGTCCACATTGAAGGTTTGGAATTGCTCAACTCTCTCCATGGAGGATCTTTTCACGTTTTGTGCAATTCAAACATAACTTGGTCTATTAGCATCTTTACCTTACAAACGTGGCACGAAGGCTCAACTAGCAAGTTAGACTTTTAAGAGCAGTCAATAGAGTACAACAGTCCACATTGATGCTTTGGAATTGCTCAACTCTCTCCACAGAGGAGCTTTTCACGTGTTTGTTCAATTTGAAGACATAAGTTGGTCTATTCGCGTCTTTACCTTACGAAACGTGGTACGAAGGCTCAAATAGAAAGTTAGACTTTTTAGAGCACTAAATTGAGTGCAACGGTCTACATTGATGCTTTGGGAATTGCTCAACTCTCTCCATAGAGGAGCTTTTCACGTCTTTGAGCAATTTGAGACATAACTTGGTCCATTCGCGTCATTACCTTACGAAACGTGGAAGAAAGGCTCAATTAGCAAGTTAGACATTTAAGAGCACTAAATAGGGTACAACGGTCCACATTGATGCTTTGGAATTGCTCAACTCTCTCCATGGAGGAGCTTTTCCACGTTTTTGTGCAATTTAAAGCATAACTTGGTCTATTATCATCTTTACCTTACGAAACGTGGCATGAAGACTCAAATAGCAAGTTAGACTTTTAAGAGCACTAAACAGAGTTTAACGGTCCACAATGATGCTTTGTAATTGGTCAACTCTCTCCAAAGAGGAGCTTTTCACGTCTTTGAGCAATTTGAGACATAACATTATCTATTCGCGTCTTTACCTTACGAAACGTGGCACGAAGACTCAACTAGCTAGTTAGACTTTTAAGAGCACTAAATAGAGTACAACGGTCCACATTGATGCTTTGAAATTGCTCAACTCTCTCCATAGAGGAGCTTTTCACGTCTTTGAGCAATTTGAGGTATAACTTGGTCTATTCGCATCTTTACCTTACGAAACGTGGCACAAAGGCTCAATTAGAGTGTTAGACATTTGAAAGAACTAAATAGAGTACAACGGTCCACATTGATGCTTTGGAATTGCTCAACTCTCTCCATGGAGGAGCTTTTCACGTTTTTGTGCAATTTCAAACATAACTTGGTCTATTCGCATCTTTACCTTACAAAACGTGGCACGAAGGCTCAACTAGCAAGTTAGAATTTTAAGAGCAGTCAATAGAGTACAACAGTCCACATTGATGCTTTGGAATTGCTCAACTCTCTCCACAGAGGAGCTTTTCACGTGTTTGTGCAATTTGAGACATAACTTGGTCTATTCGCGTCTTTACCTTACGAAACGTGGCACAAAGGCTCAATTAGAGTGTTAGACATTTGAGAGCACTAAATAGAGTACAACGGTCCACATTGATGCTTTGGAATTGCTCAACTCTCACCATGGAGGAGCTTTTCACGTTTTTGTGCAATTTCAAACATAACTTGGTCTATTCGCATCTTTACCTTACAAAACGTGTCACGAAGGCTCAACTAGCAAGTTAGACTTTCAAGAGCAATCAATAGAGTACAACGGTCAACATTGATGCTTTGGAATTGCTCAACTCTCTCCACAGAGGAGCTTTTCACGTGTTTGTGCAATTTGAGACATAACATGGTCTATTTGCGTCTTTACCTTACGAAACGTGGCACGAAGGCTCAACTAGCAGGTTAGACTTTTAAGAGCACTAAATAGAGTACAACGGTCTACATTGATGCTTTGGAATTGCTCAACTCTCTCCATAGAGGAGCTTTTCACGTCTTTGAGCAATTTGAGACATAACTTTCTCTATTCGCGTCTTTACCTTACGAAACGTGGCACGAAGGCTCAACTAGCAAGTTATACTTTTAAGAGCACTAAATAGAGTGCAACGGTCCACATTGATGCTTTGGAATTGCTCAACTCTCTCCATAGAGGAGCTTTTCACGTCTTTGAGCAATTTGAGATATAACTTGGTCTATTCGCGTCTTTACCTTACGAAACGTGGCACAAAGGCTCAATTAGAGTGTTAGACATTTGAGAGCACTAAATAGAGTACAACGGTCCACATTGATGCTCTGGAATTGCTCAACTCTCTCCATGGAGGAGCTTTTCACGTTTTTGTGCAATTTCAAACATAACTTGGTCTATTCGGATCTTTACCTTACGAAACGTGGCACAAAGGCTCAATTAGCAAGTTAGACATTTAAGAGCATTAAATAGAGTACAACGGTCCACATTGAAGGTTTGGAATTGCCCAACTCTCTCCATGGAGGAGCTTTTCACGTTTTTGTGCAATTTCAAACATAACTTGGTCTATTAGCATCTTTACCTTACAAAACGTGGCACGAAGGCTCAACTAGCAAGTTAGACTTTTAAGAGCAGTCAATAGAGTACAACAGTCCACATTGATGCTTTGGAATTGCTCAACTCTCTCCACAGAGGAGCTTTTCACGTGTTTGTGCAATTTGAGACATAAGTTGGTCTATTCGCGTCTTTACCTTACGAAACGTGGTACGAAGGCTCAAATAGAAAGTTAGACTTTTTAGAGCACTAAATTGAGTGCAACGGTCTACATTGATGCTTTGGAATTGCTCAACTCTCTCCATAGAGGAGCTTTTCACGTCTTTGAGCAATTTGAGACATAACTTGGTCCATTCGCGTCATTACCTTACGAAACATGGAAGAAAGGCTCAATTAGCAAGTTAGACATTTAAGAGCACTAAATAGGGTACAACGGTCCACATTGATGCTTTGGAATTGCTCAACTCTCTCCATGGAGGAGCTTTTCACGTTTTTGTGCAATTTAAAGCATAACTTGGTCTATTATCATCTTTACCTTACGAAACGTGGCATGAAGACTCAAATAGCAAGTTAGACTTTTAAGAGCACTAAACAGAGTTTAACGGTCCACAATGATGCTTTGTAATTGGTCAACTCTCTCCAAAGAGGAGCTTTTCACGTCTTTGAGCAATTTGAGACATAACATTATCTATTCGCGTCTTTACCTTACGAAACGTGGCACGAAGGCTCAACTAGCTAGTTAGACTTTTAAGAGCACTAAATAGAGTACAACGGTCCACATTGATGCTTTGAAATTGCTCAACTCTCTCCATAGAGGAGCTTTTCACGTCTTTGAGCAATTTGAGGTATAACTTGGTCTATTCGCATCTTTACCTTACGAAACGTGGCACAAAGGCTCAATTAGAGTGTTAGACATTTGAAAGCACTAAATAGAGTACAACGGTCCACATTGATGCTTTGGAATTGCTCAACTCTCTCCATGGAGGAGCTTTTCACGTTTTTGTGCAATTTCAAACATAACTTGGTCTATTCGCATCTTTACCTTACAAAACGTGGCACGAAGGCTCAACTAGCAAGTTAGAATTTTAAGAGCAGTCAATAGAGTACAACGGTCCACATTGATGCTTTGCAATTGCTCAACTCTCTCCACAGAGGAGCTTTTCACGTGTTTGTGCAATTTGAGACATAACTAGGTCTATTCGCGTCTTTACCTTACGAAACGTGGCACGAAAGCTCAAATAGCAAGTTAGACTTTTAAGAGCACTAAATAGAGTGCAACGGTCCACATTGATGCTTTGGAATTGCTCAACTCTCTCCATAGAGGAGCTTTTCACGTCTTTAAGCAATTTGAGACATAACTTGGTCTATTCGCGTCTTTACCTTACGAAACGTGGCACAAAGGCTCAATTAGAGTGTTAGACATTTAAGAGCACTAAATAGAGTACAACGGTCCACATTGATGCTTTGGAATTGCTCGACTCTCTCCATGGAGGAGCTTTTCACGTTTTTGTGCAATTTTAAACATAACTTGGTCTATTCGCATCTTTACCTTACGAAACGTGGCACGAAGGCTCAAATAGCAAGTTAGACTTTTTAGAGCACTAAATAAAGTGTAACGGTCCACATTGATGCTTTGGAATTGCTCAACTCTCTCCATAGAGGAGCTTTTCACGTCTTTGAGCAATTTGAGATATAACTTGGTCTATTCGCGTCTTTACCTTACGAAACGTGGCACAAAGGCTCAATTAGAGTGTTAGACATTTAAGAGCACTAAATAGAGTACAACGGTCCACATTGATGCTTTGGAATTGCTCAACTCTCTCCATGGAGGAGCTTTTCACGTTTTTGTGCAATTTCAAACATAACATGGTCTATTCGCATCTTTACCTTACAAAACGTGGCACGAAGGCTCAAATAGCAAGTTAGACTTTTTAGAGCACCAAACAAAGTGCAACGGTCCACATTGATGCTTTGGAATTGCTCAACTCTCTCCATAGAGGAGCTTTTCACGTCTTTGAGCAATTTGAGACATAACTTGGTCTATTCGCGTCTTTACCTTACGAAACGTGGCACAAAGGCTCAATTACAGTGTTAGACATTTAAGAGCACTAAATAGACATTGATGCTTTGAAATTGCTCAACTCTCTCCATGGAATAGCTTTTCACGTTTTTGTGCAATTTCAAACATAACTTGGTCTATTCGCATCTTTACCTTACGAAACGCGGCACGAAGGCTCAAATAGAAAGTTAGACTTTTTAGAGCACTAAATAGAGTGTAACGGTCCACATTGATGCTTTGGAATTGCTCGACTCTCTCCGTAGAGGAGCTTTTCACATCTTTGAGCAATTTGAGACATAACTTGGTCTATTCGCGTCTTTACCTTACGAAACGTGGCGCAAAGGCTCAATTAGCTAGTTAGACATTTAAGAGCACTAAATAGAGTACAACGGTCCACATTGATGCTTTGGAATTGCTCAACTCTCTCCATGGAGGAGCTTTTCAGGTTTTTGTGCAATTTCAAACATAACTTGGTCTATTCGCATCTTTACCTTACAAAACGTGGCACGAAGGCTCAACTAGCAAGTTAGACTTTTAAGAGCAGTCAATAGAGTACAACAGTCCACATTGATGCTTTGGAATTGCTCAACTCTCTCCACAGAGTAGCTTTTCACGTGTTTGTGCAATTTGAGACATAACTTGGTCTATTCGCGTCTTTACCTTACGAAACGTGGCACGAAGGCTTAAATAGAAAGTCACACTTTTTAGAGCACTAAATTGAGTACAACGGTCCACATTGATGCTTTGGAATTGCTCAACTCTCTCCATAGAGGAGCTTTTCACGTCTTTGAGCAATTTGAGACATAACTTGGTCTATTCGCGTCTTTACCTTACGAAACGTGGCAGAAAGGCTCAATTAGCAAGTTAGACATTTAAGAGCACTAAATAGAGTACAACGGTCCACATTGATGCTTTGGAATTGCTCAACTCTCTCCATGGAGGAGCTTTTCACGTTTTTGTGCAATTTCAAACATAACTTCGTCTATTCTCATCTTTACCTTACGAAACGTGGCACGGAGGCTCAAATAGCAAGTTAGACTTTTAAGAGCACTAAACAGAGTTTAACGGTCCACATTGATGCTTTGTAATTGCTCAACTCTCTCCATAGAGGAGCTTTTCACGTCTTTGAGCAATTTGAGACATAACTTTGTATATTCGCGTCTTTACCTTACGAAACGTGGCACGAAGGCGCAACTAGCAAGTTAGACTTTTAAGAGCACTAAATAGAGTACAACGGTCCACATTGATGCTTTGGAATTGCTCAACTCTCTCCATAGAGGAGCTTTTCACGTCTTTGAGCAATTTGAGATATAACTTGGTCTATTCGCGTCTTTACCTTACGAAACGTGGCACAAAGGCTCAATTAGAGTGTTAGACATTTGAGAGCACTAAATAGAGTACAACGGTCTACATTGATGCTTTGAAACTGCTCAACTCTCTCCATAGAGGAGCTTTTCACGTGTTTGTGCAATTTGAGACATAACATGGTTTATTTGCGTCTTTACCTTACGAAACGTGGCACGAAGGCTCAACTAGCAAGTTAGACTTTTAAGAGCACTAAATAGAGTCCAACGGTCTACATTGATGCTTTGGAATTGCTCAACTCTCTCCATAGAGGAGCTTTTCACGTCTTTGAGCAATTTGAGACATAACTTTGTCTATTCGCGTCTTTACCTTACGAAACGTGGCACGAAGGCTCAACTAGCAAGTTATGCTTTTAAGAGCACTAAATAGAGTGCAATGATCCACATTGGTGCTTTGGAATTGCTCAACTCTCTCCATAGAGGAGCTTTTCACGTCTTTGAGCAATTTGAGATATAACTTGGTCTATTCGCGTCTTTACCTTACGAAACGTGGCACAAAGGCTCAATTAGAGTGTTAGACATTTGAGAGCACTAAATAGAGTACAACGGTCCACATTGATGCTTTGGAATTGCTCAACTCTCTCCATGGAGGCGCTTTTCACGTTTTTGTGCAATTTCAAACATAACTTGGTCTATTCGCATCTTTACCTTACGAAACGTGGCACGAAGGCTCAAATAGCAAGTTAGACTTTTTAGAGCACCAAACAAAGTGCAACGGTCCACATTGATGCTTTGGAATTGCTCAACTCTCTCCATAGAGGAGCTTTTCACGTCTTTGAGCAATTTGAGACATAACTTGGTCTATTCGCGTCTTTACCTTACGAAACGTGGCACAAAGGCTCAATTAGAGTGTTAGACATTTAAGAGCACTAAATAGACATTGATGCTTTGAAATTGCTCAACTCTCTCCATGGAGGAGCTTTTCACGTTTTTGTGCAATTTCAAACATAACTTGGTCTATTCGCATCTTTACCTTACGAAACGCGGCACGAAGGCTCAAATAGAAAGTTAGACTTTTTAGAGCACTAAGTAGAGTGCAACGGTCCACATTGATGCTTTGGAATTGCTCAACTCTCTCCGTAGAGGAGCTTTTCACGTCTTTGAGCAATTTGAGACATAACTTGGTCTATTCGCGTCTTTACCTTACGAAACGTGGCACAAAGGCTCAATTAGCAAGTTAGACATTTAAGAGCACTAAATAGAGTACAACGGTCCACATTGATGCTTTGGAATTGCTCAACTCTCTCCAGGGAGGAGCTTTTCACGTTTTTGTGCAATTTCAAACATAACTTGGTCTATTCGCATCTTTACCTTACAAAACGTGGCACGAAGGCTCAACTAGCAAGTTAGACTTTTAAGAGCAGTCAATAGAGTACAACAGTCCACATTGATGCTTTGGAATTGCTCAACTCTCTCCACAGAGGAGCTTTTCACGTGTTTGTGCAATTTGAGACATAACTTGGTCTATTCGCGTCTTTACCTTACGAAACGTGGCACGAAGGCTCAAATAGAAAGTTAGACTTTTTAGAGCACTAAATTGAGTGCAACGGTCCACATTGATGCTTTGGAATTGCTCAACTCTCTCCATAGAGGAGCTTTTCACGTCTTTGAGCAATTTGAGACATAACTTTGTCTATTCGCATCTTTACCTTACGAAACGTGGCACGAAGGCGCAACTAGCAGTGGTTGTGAGCAGAGTTGAGGCGGTGCAACTTTCTACTGGATGTCAAGATTGCATTGAAATAATGAGAGAGTACTTGTAGTGCCAATTCTTAATTGAAGTTTTTCAACTGATGTTTAAAGGATTTAAACTTTCTTTTGATTGATTGCTTGCTTGAGGACAAGCAAGAGTGAAGTTTGGGGGATTTCGTTAGGTGTAAAATACACCTAGTTTTATGGGCTTAAAAGTATTATTTTTCTATGTTGATTAGTGCAAAATACTACCCACATTGGTGTTTTTATGCACAGGTACTGCTGGAGAATAAATCCATTACTAGATAGAATTTGTAACCTGTTTTGCAACTTGTCGCGGCCGCAGAACGTGGGAACCAGACTTGTGTTAATTAAGTTGCTGATGTGGCAAGGACAATTGGGCCAGTTTAGGGCTTGCTAAAGACTATATAAGGCGTGTTAAGCTGAGGAAAAAGGAGGACTTTACTTTGCGCAGCCGAAGACCAAAGATTGCAGAAGTGGGTGTCGGCAGGAAGGAGGAGAAGCAACATCAAAGCTGGGCACATCAATTCTTCAGCAAATTTCTACTCTTCCATTGATTTGAACATTGTCCATGAGTATTTATACTGTTTTAATTATGAGCATGTGTAGCTAAACTCTTTTCTAGCTAGGGTTTGGTAATTCTTCTACCATAAACCTTGTGCACAGATTTGATTGACAATCAGACTAAGTTTAATTCTTTGTTCTCTGGATTGATTGCTTATTTCCTATTTTTATGCATGCCTGATCAACAACATAATTTTAGGAATTGTTAGTTAAACATATTCGGCTGACCATGACCCGGTGTTTGATGAAGTAACGAGAACTTGCGTAAGATCCAAGTTTTGGGAACATAGGACATAATTGATTGGGTAATAGACCATTATCCTAAATTGTGCAACTGTCGATTTCCTAGTGCTTATGCTTGTCTTAGGAAACTCTTAGGATAGACCAACCAAGACTCCTTTGATAAGAAAAGATCTTGCAACTGGACCAAAGTCAGGATCGTTGTTTAGGGAAATCTAATTGACTGCAGCTGGACCAAGGCCTTTCAATTGAATTTGTTAAACTTTTAAATTGTGTGATTGCATATTAATCTGTGTGCATAGGTGGAGGTAGTTGGCAAGCCAAACCCAAGCTAGTCTTTCATCCATTGATATTTATCTAAATTTTATTGCTAGTTAATATTAGAAGCATCTGAATTTAATTTACACTATTGTTAGTAGTTATAGTTGGTAATTAATACAGTCCTCGTGGATTCGACCCCATTCACTATTATACTGTCAGTTGGCACGTACACTTGCGATTGGGATAAACCCGTCGGTATTGAGTTGCAAGTATTTCTTGCAATAAAAAGTATCGAACAAGTTTTTGGCGCCGTTGCCGGGGACTGTTAAGTCTATTATCGGTTGTTTCTTACGGCAATAGTGTGTATTTATTTATTTATTTAGTATATTTATCCTACTGAAACTTACTTTTAAAAAAAAAAAAAAAAAATTTTGTGCAGGTCCAGAATTGTCTCTTACATTGTATGGTCAACACTCGTTCTCAACATCAACCGTTAGAAGAATTTGACCCAGAGATTGAAAGAACTGCTAGAGCTTTGAGGCAAAGAAACATGGCTGAAAATCCATACAATAGAGAGATTCAAATTGCTGGTGGTGCTGGGAATGCTGGGGGTAATGCACGTATACCCATGATGAATAGATACATTCCGCAGAACATTGCCCAGCCATCATGTATTACATATCAACCTACGGGAGCTGCCAATGTCAGCCTGTCGCCTCAACTGCTGAATTCTGTACCACATTATGAGGGGCGGTTTGATGAAGATCCACACCAACATCTGAAGGATTTTACTGATCTTTGTCGTACTCAACACATGACAGGGATGTCTACTGATAATCTGAAACTGGTACTCTTCCCATTCACTCTTAAAGGAGGAGCAAAGATGTGGTACAACCCTATTGAAGCAGGTACTATTGGCACATGGGAGCAGATGGCAACTAAGTTCTTAAGGGAATTTTTTCCAGCTCATAGAACCAAGCAGCTGGTGCGAGAAATTCAAAATTTTCAGCAAAAAGATGGTGATTTATTCTATGAGGCTTTGAAATTGCACTTTTATGAAGGGTTGAATGAGATTAATAGGATGAAGGTTGATTCAGCTTGTAATGGAGTGTTGATGCGAAAAAGTAGTGAGGAAGCGATGGAGCTATTCGAAGAATTGAGTGAAGATTCTCAACAATTTTCTACACGGGGTAGGAGCTCAACAAGGAAGCAAGGCATGTACGAAGTAAGTGCTGATACTATGGTACAAGCTGAGATGGGAAATATCAATCGAAAAATTGACATGATTGTTGAAGCCATGAAGGGAATGAATATGAAAACTTCGGTGCCAACAAGGCCAGTTATTGTGTGTGCTATTTGTTCAAATAATGATCATGTGACTGAAGCCTGTCCATTGACTTTTATGACGGACCAAGAACAAGCCAATTACTTGGGGCAATGAAATTTCAACATGAGAAATCAGGCTTATCCTTGGCATAATCACCCAAATTTCTCATGGAGGAATGAACAAAATATGGCTGAAACAGTAGCTCCTGCACAGCAACCAGCAAGGAGGAGTGACTTGGAGACCACAATGATGCATTTCATGCAACAAACAACTCAAGCCATTCAAAAATTAGAGACCCAAGTGGGACAAATGGCTAAGGAGATGAGTGAGAGGAAGAAGGGAGAATTACCTTCACAGCCCTTGAATAACCCAGCTGGGCAACCAGAGCAATTGAAAGCTGTAACAACTCTCCGAAGTGGCAAGCAAATCAACAAAACAGAGCAGCTGCAAACAGAGTCCACAAATGGCAGTAAAGCTACAGACAGGGTACAAACAGGCCGCAAAACTGCACCAGTGGAGACACAGGAATGGGAAAGAGATCCTCCACCTTTTCCGCAAAGGTTTGCCAAAAAGAAAACAGATTCTAAAGCATTAGATATTTTTGAGAAATTACGTAAGGTGGAAATTAATATTCCATTGCTTGATGCTATTAAACAAATTCCTTCTTACGCTAAATTTCTTAAAGAATGTTGTACTCAAAAGAGAAAATTTGCTGCTCATGAAAAAATTGCTTTGAAAGAAGAGGTCAGTGTTGTGTTGTTAAATAAACTCCCACCAAAACTTAAAGATCCTGGTAATTTTACCATACCATGTAAAGTGGGAAATCAATTTTTTGAAAAGGCACTATTAAACTTAGGAGCAAGCATTAATTTGTTACCTTACTCTGTCTATGAAAAACTTGGGTTGGGAGAGCTCCAAGAGACCTCTATAATTTTGCAGTTAGCTGATCGTAGTGTCAAAAGACCTAAAGGGATTTTAGAAGATGTTTTGGTAACTGTGAATGATTTAATTTTGCCTGCTGATTTTGTTGTGTTGGATATGGAGGATAGTCCTAGATCCTCGTCTTTACCTATCATTCTTGGACGTCCTTTTATGGTTACTGCTGATATGAATATTAGTGTGAAAAAGGGGACTGTAACTATGCAGGTGAATGACAAAGAATTGGAATTTCGAGTATTCGATGCTCTCAAATCTCATGATGATCATAGTGATTGTTTTAATGTTGATACTATACATGATCTTGTGAGTGAGGTGTTTCAGGTTACCAGTATTGATCCAGTTGAAGCAGTGGTGGCGCATGGTTTGAATGAGAAAATAATTTCTGAAGGAATTTTGGAGAATGATGACCGAATAAATGAGGCTATCCAAGCATTCCAATTGAACCGGCCCTATGGTGGTAAGATTACTCCTCCTTTTGAGCAACTGACGCCTACTAATACATCTTTTGTTCCTTCAACAGTTAAAGCACCTAATTTGGAGCTGAAGCAGTTACCTAGTCACTTAAAGTACATCTATTTGGGTGATAACAACACTGTACCGGTGATAGTAGCTGCGAGTCTAAGCTTGGGGGAGGAAGAAAAGTTGATCCAAATTTTGAGGAAGCATAAGACAGCTCTTGGGTGGACCATCGCTGACATAAAGGGGATTAGCACAACTAGGTGTATGCACCAGATTTTATTGGAGAATGATGCAAAGCCCACTAGAGAGGCACAAAGGCGATCGAATCTGCATATGAAAGATGTTATCAAAGCTGGAGATAAGCGTCGCTTGCAACTAAACAAGCTTGAAGAATTGCAGCATGAAGCCTATGATGATGCAAAGTTATATAAGGAGCGAGCCAAGAGGTACTATGACAAGAAGCTTGTGCGGAAAAATTTTTCTATTGGGTAGAAGGTGCTGGTGTACAACTCTCGGTTGAAATTTTTTTCGGGCAAGCTAAAATCAAAGTGGCATGGCCCATATGTGATACAAGCTGTGTTCCCTCATGGTGTATTAGAGTTAAAACACCAAGATTCTGATCAAACATTCAAGGTTAATGGCCATCGAGTGAAGCCTTATTGGGAGAATGTACAAGTTCCCATGGATGAAGTGGTATTCCTCCATGCTATTCATCTCTGACAGAGTCCAAGACTATGTCCGGCTGAAGACAATAAATTTAGCACTTCATGGGAGGTAACCCATGTGGAAGAGGAGCACCATTTTGACAAGTAAATCAGCTAAGTCTCTCTTCCTTTTCCTTCACTTCATTTTGTTATTTATTTTCGTCATCACAAATTGTCGTTTTGTTCTTTACTTCAAGTTTGGGGGAGAGGGAATTTGCTTTTGCCGAAAATTTTCCGAAAGTTTTTGACAAAGTTTTTGAAATTGTTTTGAGAAGAGAATTGGCATACTTGTGCTTAATTGTTATGAAGTGCTTTTCAGACTGATGGTGTGATTATTTGCATAATCTTTTGCAATGAATGTCTACTTAGTTTACACATTATTTGCATCACCAATTAACTTGTGAGGAGCCTTCAGAAAATTTTGTGTGCTATGAATTTCATGACTGTGTATAGCTAGAACTTGCATTAGACCATCTGAAGTAAATACTATGTTTTTGTTCTTTGAAAGTGATGAAGGCATTCTTTGTCAATTTTGGCCTACCTTGGACCTTACCTCTGTTCCCATTCCTTTGATTGCATATTATTCTCTTGCAATAAACCTTCCCATCTTTATGATGTGTTATGCATGTTTCATAAGTCATAAAAATAGAATTCATCATGAGACTATCGTTTGGAAGGTGATTGATAAGATGAGGAGGAGTTTAAGTGTGGTGTTTGAAAGAAGGTAGTTCTGAATATTAAAAGATGTGTATAACAGAGTTCTGGGGAATTTGCAACCTGTTTGTAACCTAAGTGCTACCTGAAGCTCACACAAAAATTGGAGACTCAAATCTGAAGCAGCCAGTTAAAAAAAAAAAACAAAAAAAAAACAAAAAAAAAAAAAAAAAAAAAGAAAGAAGAAAGAGAGAAGCTGAAGTCTCTCAAGAAAAAATTCTAATAAGGTTTGTTCATGATTCAAGATCTATCTATGGTTACCAGAGGTTGAAAGCAGCAGAGATTTGAAGCTCAACAGAGGGAGATGTTTGATTTGATTCGTGACGGGACCTCCTTACCCTGATTTTATTTGGTTGATATGTTGATGATCTGATTAGTTTTGGTGATACTCTGACTTGTTAGTTTGGAGGAGTGGAAGCTCTTGTTATTCTATTATGTTGGTTGGTTAGATGGAGTTAGGATTAGTCTTATGATGGATGCCTATTTTTGAGACTCTATGGTATATGGCATGATCATCACATGTTTTGTTTGAACCGTACCTTTATCTAGCCTATGCTATTCCTTGAAGTTTATCCTTGTTACATTGAACTTACTTGTGATTGGATTATGATGACTTTAGTTTGAATCCAATTTATATTTATTTTGTGCATCTTTGAGCCGTCCTTAGCCAAATTTCTTGCTCTCAATAAAGTCCTTCTGATTCATTGAATGAGAATTTTAGTGTGAAGTAAGGTTGGTGGACATGCAAGCATATGACTGCAGGTTATGAGTTCATACGAGAGTAAACACCACCCTTATACACTTGAGTGAAAATTTTCTTCTATATATTATGTGTGTACCTTGGTGAGGGTGTACGAAAATAATTGTATAGACTAAAGTGGTTGTGAGCAGAGTTGAGGCGGTGCAACTTTCTACCGGATGTCAAGATTGCATTGAAATAATGAGAGAGTACTTGTAGTGCCAATTCTTAATTGAAGTTTTTCAACTGATGTTTAAAGGATTTAAACTTTCTTTTGATTGATTGCTTGCTTGAGGACAAGCAAGAGTGAAGTTTGGGGGATTTTGTTAGGTGTAAAATACACCTAGTTTTATGGGCTTAAAAGTATTATTTTTCTATGTTGATTAGTGCAAAATACTACCCACATTGGTGTTTTTATGCACAGGTACTGCTGGAGAATAAATCCATTACTGGATAGAATTTGTAACCTGTTTTGCAACTTGTCGCGGCCGCAGAACGTGGGAACCAGACTTGTGTTAATTAAGTTGCTGATGTGGCAAGGACAATTGGGCCAGTTTAGGGCTTGCTAAAGACTATATAAGGCGTGTTAAGCTGAGGAAAAAGGAGGACTTTACTTTGCGCAGCCGAAGACCAAAGATTGCAGAAGTGGGTGTCGGCAGGAAGGAGGAGAAGCAACATCAAAGCTGGGCACATCAATTCTTCAGCAAATTTCTACTCTTCCATTGATTTGAACATTGTCCATGAGTATTTATACTGTTTTAATTATGAGCATGTGTAGCTATACTCTTTTCTAGCTAGGGTTTGGTAATTCTTCTACCATAAACCTTGTGCACAGATTTGATTGACAATCAGACTAAGTTTAATTCTTTGTTCTCTGGATTAATTGCTTATTTCCTATTTTTATGCATGCCTGATCAACAACATAATTTTAGGAATTGTTAGTTAAACATATTCGGCTGACCATGACCCGGTATTTGATGAAGTAACGAGAACTTGCGTAAGATCCAAGTTTTGGGAACATAGGACATAATTGATTGGGTAATAGACCATTATCCTAAATTGTGCAACTGTCGATTTCCTAGTGCTTATGCTTGTCTTAGGAAACTCTTAGGATAAACCAACCAAGACTCCTTTGATAAGAAAAGATCTTGCAACTGGACCAAAGTCAGGATCGTTGTTTAGGGAAATCTAATTGACTGCAGCTGGACCAAGGCCTTTCAATTGACATTGTTAAACTTTTAAATTGTGTGATTGCATATTAATCTGTGTGCATAGGTGGAGGTAGTTGGCAAGCCAAACCCAAGCTAGTCTTTCATCCATTGATATTTATCTAAATTTTATTGCTAGTTAATATTAGAAGCATCTGAATTTAATTTACACTATTGTTAGTAGTTATAGTTGGTAATTAATACAGTCCTCGTGGATTCGACCCCATTCACTATTATACTGTCAGTTGGCACGTACACTTGCGATTGGGATAAACCCGTCGGTATTGAGTTGCAAGTATTTCTTGCAATAAAAAGTATCGAACAACGGTCTACATTGATGCTTTGGAATTGCTCAACTCTCTCCATAGAGGAGCTTTTCACGTGTTTGTGCAATTTGAGACATAACATGGTCTATTTGCGTCTTTACCTTACGAAACGTGGCACGAAGGCTCAACTAGCAAGTTAGACTTTTAAGAGCACTAAATAGAGTACAACGGTCTACATTGATGCTTTGGAATTGCTCAAGTCTCTCCATAGAGGAGCTTTTCACGTCTTTGAGCAATTTGAGACATAACTCTGTCTATTCGCGTCTTTACCTTACGAAACGTGGCACGAAGGCTCAACTAGCAAGTTATACTTTTAAGAGCACTAAATAGAGTGCAACGGTCCACATTGATGCTTTGGAATTGCTCAACTCTCTCCATAGAGGAGCTTTTCACGTCTTTGAGCAATTTGAGATATAACTTGGTCTATTCGCGTCTTTACCTTACGAAACGTGGCACAAAGGCTCAATTAGAGTGTTAGACATTTGAGAGCACTAAATAGAGTACAACGGTCCACATTGATGCTTTGGAATTGCTCAACTCTCTCCATGGAGGCGCTTTTCACGTTTTTGTGCAATTTCAAACATAACTTGGTCTATTCGCATCTTTACCTTACGAAACGTGGCACGAAGGCTCAAATAGCAAGTTAGACTTTTTAGAGCACCAAACAAAGTGCAACGGTCCACATTGATGCTTTGGAATTGCTCAACTCTCTCCATAGAGGAGCTTTTCACGTCTTTGAGCAATTTGAGACATAACTTGGTCTATTCGCGTCTTTACCTTACGAAACGTGGCACAATGGCTCAATTAGAGTGTTAGACATTTAAGAGCACTAAATAGACATTGATGCTTTGAAATTGCTCAACTCTCTCCATGGAGGAGCTTTTCACGTTTTTGTGCAATTTCAAACATAACTTGGTCTATTCGCATCTTTACCTTACGAAACGCGGCACGAAGGCTCAAATAGAAAGTTAGACTTTTTAGAGCACTAAGTAGAGTGCAACGGTCCACATTGATGCTTTGGAATTGCTCAACTCTCTCCGTAGAGGAGCTTTTCACGTCTTTGAGCAATTTGAGACATAACTTGGTCTATTCGCGTCTTTACCTTACGAAACGTGGCACAAAGGCTCAATTAGCAAGTTAGACATTTAAGAGCACTAAATAGAGTACAACGGTCCACATTGATGCTTTGGAATTGCTCAACTCTCTCCATGGAGGAGCTTTTCACGTTTTTGTGCAATTTCAAACCTAACTTGGTCTATTCGCATCTTTACCTTACAAAACGTGGCACGAAGGCTCAACTAGCAAGTTAGACTTTTAAGAGCAGTCAATAGAGTACAACAGTCCACATTGATGCTTTGGAATTGCTCAACTCTCTCCACAGAGGAGCTTTTCACGTGTTTGTGCAATTTGAGACATAACTTGGTCTATTCGCGTCTTTACCTTACGAAACGTGGCACGAAGGCTCAAATAGAAAGTTCGACTTTTTAGAGCACTAAATTGAGTGCAACGGTCCACATTGATGCTTTGGAATTGCTCAACTCTCTCCATAGAGGAGCTTTTCACGTCTTTCAACAATTTGAGACATAACTTGGTCTATTCGCGTCTTTACCTTACGAAACGTGGCAGAAAGGCTCAATTAGCAAGTTAGACATTTAAGAGCACTAAATAGAGTACAACGGTCCACATTGATGCTTTGGAATTGCTCAACTCTCTCCATAGAGGAGCTTTTCACGTCTTTGAGCAATTTGAGATATAACTTGGTCTATTCGCGTCTTTACCTTACGAAACGTGGCACAAAGGCTCAATTAGAGTGTTAGACATTTGAGAGCACTAAATAGAGTACAACGGTCCACATTGATGCTTTGGAATTGCTCAACTCTCTCCATGGAGGCGCTTTTCACGTTTTTGTGCAATTTCAAACATAACTTGGTCTATTCGCATCTTTACCTTACGAAACGTGGCACGAAGGCTCAAATAGCAAGTTAGACTTTTTAGAGCACCAAACAAAGTGCAACGGTCCACATTGATGATTTGGAATTGCTCAACTCTCTCCATAGAGGAGCTTTTCACGTCTTTGAGCAATTTGAGACATAACTTGGTCTATTCGCGTCTTTACCTTACGAAACGTGGCACAAAGGCTCAATTAGAGTGTTAGACATTTAAGAGCACTAAATAGAGTACAACGGTCCACATTGATGCTTTGGAATTGCTCACAACTCTCCAAGGAGGAGCTTTTCACGTTTTTGTGCAATTTCAAACATAACTTGGTCTATTCTCATCTTTTCCTTACAAAACGTGGCACGAAGGCTCAACTAGCAAGTTAGACTTTTAAGAGCAGTCAATATAGTACAACGGTCCACATTGATGCTTTAGAATTGCTCAACTCTCTCCACAGAGGAGCTTTTCACGTGTTTGTACAATTTGAGACATAACTTGGTCTATTCACGTCTTTACCTTACGAAACGTGGCACGAAGGATCAAATAGCAAGTTAGACTTTTAAGAGGACTAAATAGAGTGCAACGGTCCATATTGATGCTTTGGAATTGCTCAACTCTCTCCATAGAGGAGCTTTTCACGTCTTTAAGCAATTTGAGACATAACTTGGTCTATTCGCGTCTTTACCTTACGAAACGTGGCACAAAGGCTCAATTAGAGTGTTAGACATTTAAGAGCACTAAATAGAGTACAACGGTCCACATTGATGCTTTGGAATTGCTCGACTCTCTCCATGGAGGAGCTTTTCACGTTTTTGTGCAATTTCAAACATAACTTGGTCTATTCGCATCTTTACCTTACGAAACGTGGCACGAAGGCTCAAATAGCAAGTTAGAATTTTTAGAGCACTAAATAAAGTGCAACGGTCCACATTGATGCTTTGGAATTGCTCAACTCTCTCCATAGAGGAGCTTTTCACGTCTTTGAGCAATTTGAGACATAACTTGGTCTATTCGCGTCTTTACCTTACGAAACGTGGCACAAAGGCTCAATTAGAGTGTTAGACATTTAAGAGCACTAAATAGACATTGATGCTTTGAAATTGCTCAACTCTCTCCATGGAGGAGCTTTTGACGTTTTTGTGCAATTTCAAACATAACTTGGTCTATTCGCATCTTTACCTTACGAAACGCGGCACGAAGGCTCAAATAGAAAGTTAGACTTTTTAGAGCACTAAATAGAGTGCAACGGTCCACATTGATGCTTTGGAATTGCTCAACTCTCTCCTTAGAGGAGCTTTTCACGTCTTTGAGCAATTTGAGACATAACTTGGTCTATTCGCGTCTTTACCTTACGAAACGTGGCACAAAGGCTCAATTAGCAAGTTAGACATTTAAGAGCACTAAATAGAGTACAACGGTCCACATTGATGCTTTGGAATTGCTCAACTCTCTCCATGGAGGAGCTTTTCACGTTTTTGTCCAATTTCAAACATAACTTGGTCTATTCGCATCTTTACCTTACAAAACGTGGCACGAAGGCTCAACTGGCAAGTTAGACTTTTAAGAGCAGTCAATAGAGTACAACAGTCCACATTGATGCTTTGGAATTGCTCAACTCTCTCCACAGAGGAGCTTTTCACGTGTTTGTGCAATTTGAGACATAACTTGGTCTATTCACTTCTTTACCTTACGAAACGTGGCACGAAGGCTCAAATAGAAAGTTAGACTTTTTAGAGCACTAAATTGAGTGCAACGGTCCACATTGATGCTTTGGAATTACTCAACTCTCTCCATGGAGGAGCTTTTCACGTCTTTGAGCAATTTGAGACATAACTTGGTCTATTCGCGTCTTTACCTTACGAAACGTGGTAGAAAGGCTCAATTAGCAAGTTAGACATTTAAGAGCACTAAATAGAGTACAACGGTCCACATTGATGCTTTGGAATTGCTCAACTCTCTCCATGGAGGAGCTTTTCACGTTTTTGTGCAATTTCAAACATAACTTGGTCTATTCTCATCTTTACCTTACGAAACGTGGCACAAAGGCTCAAATAGCAAGTTAGACTATTAAGAGCACTAAACAGAGTTTAACGGTCCACATTGATGCTTTGTAATTGCTCAACTCTCTCCATAGAGGAGCTTTTCACGTCTTTGAGAAATTTGAGACATAACTTTTTCTATTCGCGTCTTTAGCTTACGAAACGTGGCACGAAGGCTCAACAAGCAAGTTAGACTTTTAAGAGCACTAAATAGAGTACAACGGTCCACATTGATGCTTTGGAATTGCTCAACGCTCTCCATAGAGGAGATTTTCACGTCTTTGAGCAATTTGAGATATAACTTGGTCTATTCGCGTCTTTACCTTACGAAACGTGGCACAAAGGCTCAATTAGAGTGTTAGACATTTAAGAGCACTAAATAGACATTGATGCTTTGAAATTGCTCAGCTCTCTCCATGCAGGAGCTTTTCACGATTTTGTGCAATTTCAAACATAACTTGGTCTATTCGCGTCTTTACCTTACGAAACGTGGCACAAAGGCTCAATTAGAGTGTTAGACATTTAAGAGCACTAAATAGAGTACAACGGTCCACATTGATGCTTTGGAATTGCTCAACTCTCTCCATGGAGGAGCTTTTCACGTTTTTGTGCAATTTCAAACATAACTTGGTCTATTCGCATCTTTACCTTACGAAACGTGGCACGAAGGCTCAAATAGCAAGTTAGACTTTTTAGAGCACTAAATAAGGTGAAACGGTCCACATTGATGCTTTGGAATTGCTCAACTCTCTCCATAGAGGAGCTTTTCACGTCTTTGAGCAATTTGAGACATAACTTGGTCTATTCGCGTCTTTACCTTACGAAACGTGGCACAAAGGCTCAATTAGAGTGTTAGACATTTAAGAGCACTAAATAGACATTGATGCTTTGAAATTGCTCAACTCTCTCCATGGAGGAGCTTTTGACGTTTTTATGCAATTTCAAACATAACTTGGTCTATTCGCATCTTTACCTTACGAAACGCGGCACGAAGGCTCAAATAGAAAGTTAGACTTTTTAGAGCACTAAATAGAGTGCAACGGTCCACATTGATGCTTTGGAATTGCTCAACTCTCTCCGTAGAGGAGCTTTTCACGTCTTTGAGCAATTTGAGAAATAACTTGGTCTATTCGCGTCTTTACCTTACGAAACGTGGCACAAAGGCTCAATTAGCAAGTTAGACATTTACGAGCACTAAATAGAGTACAACGTCCACATTGATGCTTTGGAATTGCTCAACTCTCTCCATGGAGGAGCTTTTCACGTTTTTGTCCAATTTCAAACTTAACTTGGTCTATTCGCATCTTTACCTTACAAAACGTGGCACGAAGGCTCAACTGGCAAGTTAGACTTTTAAGAGCAGTCAATAGAGTACAACAGTCCACATTGATGCTTTGGAATTGCTCAACTCTCTCCACAGAGGAGCTTTTCACGTGTTTGTGCAATTTGAGACATAACTTGGTCTATTCGCGTCTTTACCTTACGAAACGTGGCACGAAGGCTCAAATAGAAAGTTAGACTTTTTAGAGCACTAAATTGAGTGCAACGGTCCACATTGATGCTTTGGAATTGCTCAACTCTCTCCATAGAGGAGCTTTTCACGTCTTTGAGCAATTTGAGACATAACTTGGTCTATTCGCGTCTTTACCTTACGAAACGTGGTAGAAAGGCTCAATTAGCAAGTTAGACATTTAAGAGCACTAAATAGAGTACAACGGTCCACATTGATGCTTTGGAATTGCTCAACTCTCTCCATGGAGGAGCTTTTCACGTTTTTGTGCAATTTCAAACATAACTTGGTCTATTCTCATCTTTACCTTACGAAACGTGGCACAAAGGCTCAAATAGCAAGTTAGACTTTTAAGAGCACTAAACAGAGTTTAACGGTCCACATTGATGCTTTGTAATTGCTCAACTCTCTCCATAGAGGAGCTTTTCACATCTTTGAGAAATTTGAGACATAACTTTGTCTATTCGCGTCTTTACCTTACGAAACGTGGCACGAAGGCTCAACAAGCAAGTTAGACTTTTAAGAGCACTAAATAGAGTACAACGGTCCACATTGATGCTTTCGAATTGCTCAACGCTCTCCATAGAGGAGATTTTCACGTCTTTGAGCAATTTGAGATATAACTTGGTCTATTCGCGCCTTTACCTTACGAAACGTGGCACAAAGGCTCAATTAGAGTGTTAGACATTTGAGAGCACTAAATAGAGTACAACGGTCCACATTGATGCTTTGGAATTGCTCAACTCTCTCCATGGAGGAGCTTTTCACGTTTTTGTGCAATTTCAAACATAACTTGGTCTATTCGCATCTTTACCTTACAAAACGTGGCACGAAGGCTCAACTAGCAAGTTAGACATTTAAGAGCACTAAATAGAGTACAACGGTCCACATTGATGCTTTGGAATTGCTCAACTCTCTCCACAGAGGAGCTTTTCACGTGTTTGTGCAATTTGAGACATAACTTGGTCTATTCACGTCTTTACCTTACGAAACGTGGCACGAAGGCTCAAATAGCAAGTTAGACTTTTATGAGCACTAAATAGAGTGCAACGGTCCACATTGATGCTTTGGAATTGCTCAACTCTCTCCATAGAGGAGCTTTTCACGTCTTTAAGCAATTTGAGACATAACTTGGTCTATTCGCGTCTTTACCTTACGAAACGTGGCACAAAGGCTCAATAAGAGTGTTAGACTTTTTAGAGCACTAAATTGAGTGCAACGGTCCACATTGATGCTTTGGAATTGCTCAACTCTCTCCATAGAGGAGCTTTTCACGTCTTTGAGCAATTTGAGACATAACTTGGTCTATTCGCGTCTTTACCTTACGAAACGTGGTAGAAAGGCTCAATTAGCAAGTTAGACATTTAAGAACACTAAATAGAGTACAACGGTCCACATTGATGCTTTGGAATTGCTCAACTCTCTCCATGGAGGAGCTTTTCACGTTTTTGTGCAATTTCAAACATAACTTGGTCTATTCTCATCTTTACCTTACGAAACGTGGCACAAAGGCTCAAATAGCAAGTTAGACTTTTAAGAGCACTAAACAGAGTTTAACGGTCCACATTGATGCTTTGTAATTGCTCAACTCTCTCCATAGAGGAGCTTTTCACATCTTTGAGAAATTTGAGACATAACTTTGTCTATTCGCGTCTTTACCTTACGAAACGTGGCACGAAGGCTCAACAAGCAAGTTAGACTTTTAAGAGCACTAAATAGAGTACAACGGTCCACATTGATGCTTTGGAATTGCTCAACGCTCTCCATAGAGGAGATTTTCACGTCTTTGAGCAATTTGAGATATAACTTGGTCTATTCGCGCCTTTACCTTACGAAACGTGGCACAAAGGCTCAATTAGAGTGTTAGACATTTGAGAGCACTAAATAGAGTACAACGGTCCACATTGATGCTTTGGAATTGCTCAACTCTCTCCATGGAGGAGCTTTTCACGTTTTTGTGCAATTTCAAACATAACTTGGTCTATTCGCATCTTTACCTTACAAAACGTGGCACGAAGGCTCAACTAGCAAGTTAGACTTTTAAGAGCAGTCAATAGAGTACAACGGTCCACATTGATGCTTTGGAATTGCTCAACTCTCTCCACAGAGGAGCTTTTCACGTGTTTGTGCAATTTGAGACATAACTTGGTCTATTCACGTCTTTACCTTACGAAACGTGGCACGAAGGCTCAAATAGCAAGTTAGACTTTTATGAGCACTAAATAGAGTGCAACGGTCCACATTGATGCTTTGGAATTGCTCAACTCTACTCCATAGAGGAGCTTTTCACGTCTTTAAGCAATTTGAGACATAACTTGGTCTATTCGCGTCTTTACCTTACGAAACGTGGCACAAAGGCTCAATAAGAGTGTTAGACATTTAAGAGCACTAAATAGAGTACAACGGTCCACATTGATGCTTTGGAATTGCTCGACTCTCTCCATGGAGGAGCTTTTCACGTTTTTGTGCAATTTCAAACATAACTTGGTCTATTCGCATCTTTACCTTACGAAACGTGGCACGAAGGCTCAAATAGCAAGTTAGACTTTTTAGAGCACTAAATAAAGTGTAACGGTCCACATTGATGCTTTGGAATTGCTCAACTCTCTCCATAGAGGAGCTTTTCATGTCTTTGAGCAATTTGAGACATAACTTGGTCTATTCGCGTCTTTACCTTACGAAACGTGGCACAAAGGCTCAATTAGAGTGTTAGACATTTAAGAGCACTAAATAGACATTGATGCTTTGAAATTGCTCAACTCTCTCCATGGAGGAGCTTTTGACGTTTTTATACAATTTCAAACATAACTTGGTCTATTCGCAACTTTACCTTACGAAACGCGGCACGAAGGCTCAAATAGAAAGTTAGACTTTTTAGAGCACTAAATAGAGTGCAACGGTCCACATTGATGCTTTGGAATTGCTCAACTCTCTCCGTAGAGGAGCTTTTCACGTCTTTGAGCAATTTGAGACATAACTTGGTCTATTCGCGTCTTTACCTTACGAAACGTGGCACAAAGGCTCAATTAGCAAGTTAGACATTTAAGAGCACTAAATAGAGTACAACGGTCCACATTGATGCTTTGGAATTGCTCAACTCTCTCCATGGAGGAGCTTTTCACGTTTTTGTCCAATTTCAAACATAGCTTGGTCTATTCGCATCTTTACCTTACAAAACGTGGCACGAAGGCTCAACTGGCAAGTTAGACTTTTAAGAGCAGTCAATAGAGTACAACAGTCCACATTGATGCTTTGGAATTGCTCAACTCTCTCCACAGAGGAGCTTTTCACGTGTTTGTGCAATTTGAGACATAACTTGGTCTATTCGCGTCTTTACCTTACGAAACGTGGCACGAAGGCTCAAATAGAAAGTTAGACTTTTTAGAGCACTAAATTGAGTGCAACGGTCCACATTGATGCTTTGGAATTGCTCAGCTCTCTCCATAGAGGAGCTTTTCACGTCTTTGAGCAATTTGAGACATAACTTGGTCTATTCGCGTCTTTACCTTACGAAACGTGTTAGAAAGACTCAATTAGCAAGTTAGACATTTAAGAGCACTAAATAGAGTACAACGGTCCACATTGATGCTTTGGAATTGCTCAACTCTCTCCATGGAGGAGCTTTTCACGTTTTTGTGCAATTTCAAACATAACTTGGTCTATTCTCATCTTTACCTTACGAAACGTGGCACAAAGGCTCAAATAGCAAGTTAGACTTTTAAGAGCACTAAACAGAGTTTAACGGTCCACATTGATGCTTTGTAATTGCTCAACTCTCTCCATAGAGGAGCTTTTCACATCTTTGAGAAATTTGAGACATAACTTTGTCTATTCGCGTCTTTACCTTACGAAACGTGGCACGAAGGCTCAACAAGCAAGTTAGACTTTTAAGAGCACTAAATAGAGTACAACGGTCCACATTGATGCTTTGGAATTGCTCAACGCTCTCCATAGAGGAGATTTTCACGTCTTTGAGCAATTTGAGATATAACTTGGTCTATTCGCGCCTTTACCTTACGAAACGTGGCACAAAGGCTCAATTAGAGTGTTAGACATTTGAGAGCACTAAATAGAGTACAACGGTCCACATTGATGCTTTGGAATTGCTCAACTCTCTCCATGGAGGAGCTTTTCACGTTTTTGTGCAATTTCAAACATAACTTGGTCTATTCGCATCTTTACCTTACAAAACGTGGCACGAAGGCTCAACTAGGAAGTTAGACTTTTAAGAGCAGTCAATAGAGTACAACGGTCCACATTGATGCTTTGAAATTGCTCAACTCTCTCCACAGAGGAGCTTTTCACGTGTTTGTGCAATTTGAGACATAACTTGGTCTATTCACGTCTTTACCTTACGAAACGTGGCACGAAGGCTCAAATAGCAAGTTAGACTTTTATGAGCACTAAATAGAGTGCAACGGTCCACATTGATGCTTTGGAATTGCTCAACTCTCTCCATAGAGGAGCTTTTCACGTCTTTAAGCAATTTGAGACATAACTTGGTCTATTCGCGTCTTTACCTTACGAAACGTGGCACAAAGGCTCAATAAGAGTGTTAGACATTTAAGAGCACTAAATAGAGTACAACGGTCCACATTGATGCTTTGGAATTGCTCGACTCTCTCCATGGAGGAGCTTTTCACATTTTTGTGCAATTTCAAACATAACTTGGTCTATTCGCATCTTTACCTTACGAAACGTGGCACGAAGGCTCAAATAGCAAGTTAGACTTTTTAGAGCACTAAATCAAGTGCAATGGTCCACATTGATGCTTTGGAATTGCTCAACTCTCTCCATAGAGGAGCTTTTCACGTCTTTGAGCAATTTGAGACATAACTTGGTCTATTCGCGTCTTTACCTTACGAAACGTGGCACAAAGGCTCAATTAGAGTGTTAGACATTTAAGAGCACTAAATAGAGTACAACGGTCCACATTGATGCTTTGGAATTGCTCAACTCTCTCCATGGAGGAGCTTTTCACGTTTTTGTGCAATTTCAAACATAACTTGGTCTATTCGCATCTTTACCTTACGAAACGTGGCACGAAGGCTCAAATAGCAAGTTAGACTTTTTAGAGCACCAAACAAAGTGCAACGGTCCACATTGATGCTTTGGAATTGCTCAACTCTCTCCATAGAGGAACTTTTCACGTCTTTGAGCAATTTGAGACATAACTTGGTCTATTCGCGTCTTTACCTTACGAAACGTGGCACAAAGGCTCAATTAGAGTGTTTGACATTTAAGAGCACTAAATAGACATTGATGCTTTGAAATTGCTCAACTCACTCCATGGAGGAGCTTTTCACGTTTTTGTGCAATTTCAAACATAACTTGGTCTATTCGCATCTTTACCTTACGAAACGCGGCACGAAGGCTCAAATAGAAAGTTAGACTTTTTAGAGCACTAAATAGAGTGCAAAGGTCCACATTGATGCTTTGGAATTGCTCAAGTCTCTCCGTAGAGGAGCTTTTCACGTCTTTGAGCAATTTGAGACATAACTTGGTCTATTCGCGTCTTTACCTTACGAAACGTGGCACAAAGGCTCAATTAGCAAGTTAGACATTTAAGAGCACTAAATAGAGTACAACGGTCCACATTGATGCTTTGGAATTGCTCAACTCTCTCCATGGAGGAGCTTTTCACGTTTTTGTGCAATTTCAAACATAACTTGGTCTATTCGCATCTTTACCTTACAAAACGCGGCACGATGGCTCAACTAGCAAGTTAGACTTTTAAGAGCAGTCAATAGAGTACAACAGTCCACATTGATGCTTTGGAATTGCTCAACTCTCTCCACAGAGGAGCTTTTCACGTGTTTGTGCAATTTGAGACATAACTTGGTCTATTCGCGTCTTTACCTTACGAAACGTGGCACAAAGGCTCAATTAGCAAGTTAGACATTTAAGAGCACTAAATAGAGTACAACGGTCCACATTGATGCTTTGGAATTGCTCAACTCTCTCCATGGAGGAGCTTTTCACGTTTTTGTCCAATTTCAAACATAACTTGGTCTATTCGCATCTTTACCTTACAAAACATGGCACGAAGGCTCAACTGGCAAGTTAGACTTTTAAGAGCAGTCAATAGAGTACAACAGTCCACATTGATGCTTTGGAATTGCTCAACTCTCTCCACAGAGGAGCTTTTCACGTGTTTGTGCAATTTGAGACATAACTTGGTCTATTCGCGTCTTTACCTTACGAAACGTGGCACGAAGGCTCAAATAGAAAGTTAGACTTTTTAGAGCACTAAATTGAGTGCAACGGTCCACATTGATGCTTTGGAATTGCTCAACTCTCTCCATAGAGGAGCTTTTCACGTCTTTGAGCAATTTGAGACATAACTTGGTCTATTCGCGTCTTTACCTTACGAAACGTGGTAGAAAGGCTCAATTAGCAAGTTAGACATTTAAGAGCACTAAATAGAGTACAACGGTCCACATTGATGCTTTGGAATTGCTCAACTCTCTCCATGGAGGAGCTTTTCACGTTTTTGTGCAATTTCAAACATAACTTGGTCTATTCTCATCTTTACCTTACGAAACGTGGCACAAAGGCTCAAATAGCAAGTTAGACTTTTAAGAGCACTAAACAGAGTTTAACGGTCCACATTGATGCTTTGTAATTGCTCAACTCTCTCCATAGAGGAGCTTTTCACGTCTTTAAGCAATTTGAGATATAACTTGGTCTATTCGCGTCTTTACCTTACGAAACGTGGCACAAAGGCTCAATTAGAGTGTTAGACATTTGAGAGCACTAAATAGAGTACAACGGTCCACATTGATGCTTTGGAATTGCTCAACTCTCTCCATGGAGGAGCTTTTCACGTTTTTGTGCAATTTCAAACATAACTTGGTCTATTCGCATCTTTACCTTACAAAACGTGGCACGAAGGCTCAACTAGCAAGTTAGCCTTTTAAGAGCAGTCAATAGAGTACAACGGTCCACATTGATGCTTTGGAATTGCTCAACTCTCTCCACAGAGGAGCTTTTCACGTGTTTGTGCAATTTGAGACATAACTTGGTCTATTCACGTCTTTACCTTAGGAAACGTGGCACGAAGGCTCAAATAGCAAGTTAGACTTTTATGAGCACTAAATAGAGTGCAACGATCCACATTGATGCTTTGGAATTGCTCAACTCTCTCCATAGAGGAGCTTTTCACGTCTTTGAGCAATTTGAGACATAACTTGGTCTATTCGCGTCTTTACCTTACGAAACGTGGCACAAAGGCTCAATTAGCAAGTTAGACATTTAAGAGCACTAAATAGAGTACAACGGTCCACATTGATGCTTTGGAATTGCTCAACTCTCTCCATGGAGGAGCTTTTCACGTTTTTGTGCAATTTCAAACATAACTTGGTCTATTCGCATCTTTACCTTACAAAACGCGGCACGATGGCTCAACTAGCAAGTTAGACTTTTAAGAGCAGTCAATAGAGTACAACAGTCCACATTGATGCTTTGGAATTGCTCAACTCTCTCCACAGAGGAGCTTTTCACGTGTTTGTGCAATTTGAGACATAACTTGGTCTATTCGCGTCTTTACCTTACGAAACGTGGCACAAAGGCTCAATTAGCAAGTTAGACATTTAAGAGCACTAAATAGAGTACAACGGTCCACATTGATGCTTTGGAATTGCTCAACTCTCTCCATGGAGGAGCTTTTCACGTTTTTGTGCAATTTCAAACATAACTTGGTCTATTCGCATCTTTACCTTACGAAACGTGGCACGAAGGCTCAACTAGGCAAGTTAGACTTTTAAGAGCAGTCAATAGAGTACAACAGTCCACATTGATGCTTTGGAATTGCTCAACTCTCTCCACAGAGGAGCTTTTCACGTGTTTGTGCAATTTGAGACATAACTTGGTCTATTCGCGTCTTTACCTTACGAAACGTGGCACGAAGGCTCAAATAGAAAGTTAGACTTTTTAGAGCACTAAATTAGAGTGCAACGGTCCACATTGATGCTTTGGAATTGCTCAACTCTCTCCATAGGAGGAGCTTTTCACGTCTTTGAGCAATTTGAGACATAACTTGGTCTATTCGCGTCTTTACCTTACGAAACGTGGTAGAAAGGCTCAATTAGCAAGTTAGACATTTAAGAGCACTAAATAGAGTACAACGGTCCACATTGATGCTTTGGAATTGCTCAACTCTCTCCATGGAGGAGCTTTTCACGTTTTTGTGCAATTTCAAACATAACTTGGTCTATTCTCATCTTTACCTTACGAAACGTGGCACAAAGGCTCAAATAGCAAGTTAGACTTTTAAGAGCACTAAACAGAGTTTAACGGTCCACATTGATGCTTTGTAATTGCTCAACTCTCTCCATAGAGGAGCTTTTCACGTCTTTAAGCAATTTGAGATATAACTTGGTCTATTCGCGTCTTTACCTTACGAAAAGTGGCACAAAGGCTCAATAAGAGTGTTAGACATTTAAGAGCACTAAATAGAGTACAACGGTCCACATTGATGCTTTGGAATTGCTCGACTCTCTCCATGGAGGAGCTTTTCACGTTTTTGTGCAATTTCAAACATAACTTGGTCTATTCGCATCTTTACCTTACGAAACGTGGCACGAAGGCTCAAATAGTAAGTTAGACTTTTTAGAGCACTAAATAAAGTGCAACGGTCCACATTGATGCTTTGGAATTGCTCAACTCTCTCCATAGAGGAGCTTTTCACGTCTTTGAGCAATTTGAGACATAACTTGGTCTATTCGCGTCTTTACCTTACGAAACGTGGCACAAAGGCTCAATTAGAGTGTTAGACATTTAAGAGCACTAAATAGAGTACAACGGTCCACATTGATGCTTTGGAATTGCTCAACTCTCTCCATGGAGGAGCTTTTCACGTTTTTGTGCAATTTCAAACATAACTTGGTCTATTCGCATCTTTACCTTACGAAACGTGGCACGAAGGCTCAAATAGCAAGTTAGACTTTTTAGAGCACCAAACAAAGTGCAACGGTCCACATTGATGCTTTGGAATTGCTCAACTCTCTCCATAGAGGAAGCTTTTCACGTCTTTGAGCAATTTGAGACATAACTTGGTCTATTCGCGTCTTTACCTTACGAAACGTGGCACAAAGGCTCAATTAGAGTGTTAGACATTTAAGAGCACTAAATAGTACAACGGTCCACATTGATGCTTTGAAATTGCTCAACTCATCTCCATGGAGGAGCTTTTCACGTTTTTGTGCAATTTCAAACATAACTTGGTCTATTCGCATCTTTACCTTACGAAACGTGGCACGAAGGCTCAAATAGAAAGTTAGACTTTTAGAGCACTAAATAGAGTGCAACGGTCCACATTGATGCTTTGGAATTGCTCAACTCTCTCCATAGAGGAGCTTTTCACGTCTTTGAGCAATTTGAGACATAACTTGGTCTATTCGCGTCTTTACCTTACGAAACGTGGCACAAAGGCTCAATTAGCAAGTTAGACATTTAAGAGCACTAAATAGAGTACAACGGTCCACATTGATGCTTTGGAATTGCTCAACTCTCTCCATGGAGGAGCTTTTCACGTTTTTGTGCAATTTCAAACATAACTTGGTCTATTCGCGTCTTTACCTTACGAAACGTGGCACGAAGGCTCAACTAGCAAGTTAGACTTTTAAGAGCACTAAATAGAGTACAACGGTCCACATTGATGCTTTGGAATTGCTCAACTCTCTCCATAGAGGAGCTTTTCACGTGTTTGATGCAATTTGAGACATAACTTGGTCTATTCGCGTCTTTACCTTACGAAACGTGGCACAAAGGCTCAATTAGCAAGTTAGACATTTAAGAGCACTAAATAGAGTACAACGGTCCACATTGATGCTTTGGAATTGCTCAACTCTCTCCATGGAGGAGCTTTTCACGTTTTTGTGCAATTTCAAACATAACTTGGTCTATTCGCATCTTTACCTTACGAAACGTGGCACGAAGGCTCAACTAGGCAAGTTAGACTTTTAAGAGCAGTCAATAGAGTACAACAGGTCCACATTGATGCTTTGGAATTGCTCAACTCTCTCCACAGAGGAGCTTTTCACGTGTTTGTGCAATTTGAGACATAACTTGGTCTATTCGCGTCTTTACCTTACGAAACGTGGCACGAAGGCTCAAATAGAAAGTTAGACTTTTAGAGCACTAAATAGAGTGCAACGGTCCACATTGATGCTTTGGAATTGCTCAACTCTCTCCATAGAGGAGCTTTTCACGTCTTTGAGCAATTTGAGACATAACTTGGTCTATTCGCGTCTTTACCTTACGAAACGTGGCACAAAGGCTCAATTAGCAAGTTAGACATTTAAGAGCACTAAATAGAGTACAACGGTCCACATTGATGCTTTGGAATTGCTCAACTCTCTCCATGGAGGAGCTTTTCACGTTTTTGTGCAATTTCAAACATAACTTGGTCTATTCGCATCTTTACCTTACGAAACGTGGCACGAAGGCTCAAATAGCAAGTTAGACTTTTAAGAGCACTAAATAGAGTTAACGGTCCACATTGATGCTTTGTAATTGCTCAACTCTCTCCATAGAGGAGCTTTTCACGTCTTTAAGCAATTTGAGACTATAACTTGGTCTATTCGCGTCTTTACCTTACGAAACGTGGCACAAAGGCTCAATTAGATTGTTAGACATTTGAGAGCACTAAATAGAGTACAACGGTCCACATTGATGCTTTGGAATTGCTCAACTCTCTCCATGGAGGAGCTTTTCACGTTTTTGTGCAATTTCAAACATAACTTGGTCTATTCGCATCTTTACCTTACAAAACGTGGCACGAAGGCTCAACTAGCAAGTTAGACTTTTAAGAGCAGTCAATAGAGTACAACGGTCCACATTGATGCTTTGGAATTGCTCAACTCTCTCCATAGAGGAGCTTTTCACGTCTTTGAGCAATTTGAGACATAACTTGGTCTATTCGCGTCTTTACCTTACGAAACGTGGCACAAAGGCTCAATTAGCAAGTTAGACATTTAAGAGCACTAAATAGAGTACAACGGTCCACATTGATGCTTTGGAATTGCTCAACTCTCTCAATGGAGGAGCTTTTCACGTTTTTGTGCAATTTCAAACATAACTTGGTCTATTCGCATCTTTACCTTACAAAACGTGGCACGAAGGCTCAACTAGCAAGTTAGACTTTTAAGAGCAGTCAGACGAGTACAACGGTCCACATTGATGCTTTGGAATTGCTCAACTCTCTCCACAGAGGAGCTTTTCACGTGTTTGTGCAATTTGAGACATAACTTGGTCTATTCGCGTCTTTACCTTACGAAACGTGGCACGAAGGCTCAAATAGAAAGTTAGACTTTTTAGAGCACTAAATAGAGTGCAACGGTCCACATTGATGCTTTGGAATTGCTCAACTCTCTCCATAGAGGAGCTTTTCACGTCTTTGAGTAATTTGAGACATAACTTGGTCTATTCGCGTCTTTACCTTACGAAACGTGGTACGAAAGGCTCAAATAGCAAGTTAGACTTTTAAGAGCACTAAATAGAGTACAACGGTCCACATTGATGCTTTGGAATTGCTCGACTCTCTCCATGGAGGAGCTTTTTACGTTTTTGTGCAATTTCAAACATAACTTGGTCTATTCGCATCTTTACCTTACGAAACGTGGCACGAAGGCTCAAATAGCAAGTTAGACTTTTAAGAGCACTAAACAGAGTTTAACGGTCCACATTGATGCTTTGTAATTGCTCAACTCTCTCCATAGAGGAGCTTTTCACGTCTTTGAGCAATTTGAGATATAACTTGGTCTATTCGCGTCTTTACCTTACGAAACGTGGCACAAAGGCTCAATTAGAGTGTTAGACATTTGAGAGCACTAAATAGAGTACAACGGTCCACATTGATGCTTTGGAATTGCTCAACTCTCTCCATGGAGGAGCTTTTCACGTTTTTGTGCAATTTCAAACATAACTTGGTCTATTCGCATCTTTACCTTACAAAACGTGGCACGAAGGCTCAACTAGCAAGTTAGACTTTTAAGAGCAGTCAATAGAGTACAACGGTCCACATTGATGCTTTGGAATTGCTCAACTCTCTCCACAGAGGAGCTTTTCACGTGTTTGTGCAATTTGAGACATAACTTGGTCTATTCGCGTCTTTACCTTACGAAACGTGGCACGAAGGCTCAAATAGCAAGTTAGACTTTTATGAGCACTAAATAGAGTGCAACGATCCACATTGATGCTTTGGAATTGCTCAACTCTCTCCATAGAGGAGCTTTTCACGTCTTTAAGCAATTTGACACATAACTTGGTTTATTCGCGTCTTTACCTTACGAAAAGTGGCACAAAGGCTCAATAAGAGTGTTAGACATTTAAGAGCACTAAATAGAGTACAACGGTCCACATTGATGCTTTGGAATTGCTCGACTCTCTCCATGGAGGAGCTTTTCACGTTTTTGTGCAATTTCAAACATAACTTGGTCTATTCGCATCTTTACCTTACGAAACGTGGCACGAAGGCTCAAATAGCAAGTTAGACTTTTTAGAGCACTAAATAAAGTGCAACGGTCCACATTGATGCTTTGGAATTGCTCAACTCTCTCCATAGAGGAGCTTTTCACGTCTTTGAGCAATTTGAGACATAACTTGGTCTATTCGCGTCTTTACCTTACGAAACGTGGCACAAAGGCTCAATTAGAGTGTTAGACATTTAAGAGCACTAAATAGAGTACAACGGTCCACATTGATGCTTTGGAATTGCTCAACTCTCTCCATGGAGGAGCTTTTCACGTTTTTGTGCAATTTCAAACATAACTTGGTCTATTCGCATCTTTACCTTACGAAACGTGGCACGAAGGCTCAAATAGCAAGTTAGACTTTTTAGAGCACTAAATAGAGTGCAACGGTCCACATTGATGCTTTGGAATTGCTCAACTCTCTCCATAGAGGAGCTTTTCACGTCTTTGAGCAATTTGAGACATAACTTGGTCTATTCGCGTCTTTACCTTACGAAACGTGGCACAAAGGCTCAATTAGAGTGTTAGACATTTAAGAGCACTAAATAGAGTACAACGGTCCACATTGATGCTTTGAAATTGCTCAACTCTCTCCATGGAGGAGCTTTTCACGTTTTTGTGCAATTTCAAACATAACTTGGTCTATTCGCATCTTTACCTTACGAAACGTGGCACGAAGGCTCAAATAGAAAGTTAGACTTTTAGAGCACTAAATAGAGTGCAACGGTCCACATTGATGCTTTGGAATTGCTCAAGCTCTCTCCATAGAGGAGCTTTTCACGTCTTTGAGCAATTTGAGACATAACTTGGTCTATTCGCGTCTTTACCTTACGAAACGTGGCACAAAGGCTCAATTAGCAAGTTAGACATTTAAGAGCACTAAATAGAGTACAACGGTCCACATTGATGCTTTGGAATTGCTCAACTCTCTCCATGGAGGAGCTTTTCACGTTTTTGTGCAATTTCAAACATAACTTGGTCTATTCGCATCTTTACCTTACGAAAACGTGGCACGAAGGCTCAACTAGCAAGTTAGACTTTTAAGAGCAGTCAATAGAGTACAACGGTCCACATTGATGCTTTGGAATTGCTCAACTCTCTCCATAGAGGAGCTTTTCACGTGTTTGTGCAATTTGAGACATAACTTGGTCTATTCGCGTCTTTACCTTACGAAACGTGGCACAAAGGCTCAATTAGCAAGTTAGACATTTAAGAGCACTAAATAGAGTACAACGGTCCACATTGATGCTTTGGAATTGCTCAACTCTCTCCATGGAGGAGCTTTTCACGTTTTTGTCCAATTTCAAACATAACTTGGTCTATTCGCATCTTTACCTTAAAAAACGTGGCACGAAGGCTCAACTAGGCAAGTTAGACTTTTAAGAGCAGTCAATAGAGTACAACAGGTCCACATTGATGCTTTGGAATTGCTCAACTCTCTCCACAGAGGAGCTTTTCACGTGTTTGTGCAATTTGAGACATAACTTGGTCTATTCGCGTCTTTACCTTACGAAACGTGGCACGAAGGCTCAAATAGAAAGTTAGACTTTTTAGAGCACTAAATTAGAGTGCAACGGTCCACATTGATGCTTTGGAATTGCTCAACTCTCTCCATAGAGGAGCTTTTCACGTCTTTGAGCAATTTGAGACATAACTTGGTCTATTCGCGTCTTTACCTTACGAAACGTGGCTAGAAAGGCTCAATTAGCAAGTTAGACATTTAAGAGCACTAAATAGAGTACAACGGTCCACATTGATGCTTTGGAATTGCTCAACTCTCTCCATGGAGGAGCTTTTCACGTTTTTGTGCAATTTCAAACATAACTTGGTCTATTCTCATCTTTACCTTACGAAACGTGGCACGAAGGCTCAAATAGCAAGTTAGACTTTTAAGAGCACTAAACAGAGTTTAACGGTCCACATTGATGCTTTGTAATTGCTCAACTCTCTCCATAGAGGAGCTTTTCACGTCTTTGAGCAATTTGAGACATAACTTTGTCTATTCGCGTCTTTACCTTACGAAACGTGGCACGAAGGCTCAACTAGCAAGTTAGACTTTTAAGAGCACTAAATAGAGTACAACGGTCCACATTGATGCTTTGGAATTGCTCAACTCTCTCCATAGAGGAGCTTTTCACGTCTTTGAGCAATTTGAGATATAACTTGGTCTATTCGCGTCTTTACCTTACGAAACGTGGCACAAAGGCTCAATTAGAGTGTTAGACATTTGAGAGCACTAAATAGAGTACAACGGTCCACATTGATGCTTTGGAATTGCTCAACTCTCTCCATGGAGGAGCTTTTCACGTTTTTGTGCAATTTCAAACATAACTTGGTCTATTCGCATCTTTACCTTACAAAACGTGGCACGAAGGCTCAACTAGGAAGTTAGACTTTTAAGAGCAGTCAATAGAGTACAACGGTCCACATTGATGCTTTGAAATTGCTCAACTCTCTCCACAGAGGAGCTTTTCACGTGTTTGTGCAATTTGAGACATAACTTGGTCTATTCGCGTCTTTACCTTACGAAACGTGGCACGAAGGCTCAAATAGCAAGTTAGACTTTTAATGAGCACTAAATAGAGTGCAACGGTCCACATTGATGCTTTGGAATTGCTCAACTCTCTCCATAGAGGAGCTTTTCACGTCTTTAAGCAATTTGAGACATAACTTGGTCTATTCGCGTCTTTACCTTACGAAACGTGGCACAAAGGCTCAATAAGAGTGTTAGACATTTAAGAGCACTAAATAGAGTACAACGGTCCACATTGATGCTTTGGAATTGCTCGACTCTCTCCATGGAGGAGCTTTTCACGTTTTTGTGCAATTTCAAACATAACTTGGTCTATTCGCATCTTTACCTTACGAAACGTGGCACGAAGGCTCAAATAGCAAGTTAGACTTTTTAGAGCACTAAATAAAGTGCAACGGTCCACATTGATGCTTTGGAATTGCTCAACTCTCTCCATAGAGGAGCTTTTCACGTCTTTGAGCAATTTGAGACATAACTTGGTCTATTCGCGTCTTTACCTTACGAAACGTGGCACAAAGGCTCAATTAGAGTGTTAGACATTTAAGAGCACTAAATAGAGTACAACGGTCCACATTGATGCTTTGGAATTGCTCAACTCTCTCCATGGAGGAGCTTTTCACGTTTTTGTGCAATTTCAAACATAACTTGGTCTATTCGCATCTTTACCTTACGAAACGTGGCACGAAGGCTCAAATAGCAAGTTAGACTTTTTAGAGCACCTAAACAAAGTGCAACGGTCCACATTGATGCTTTGGAATTGCTCAACTCTCTCCATAGAGGAGCTTTTCACGTCTTTGAGCAATTTGAGACATAACTTGGTCTATTCGCGTCTTTACCTTACGAAACGTGGCACAAAGGCTCAATTAGAGTGTTAGACATTTAAGAGCACTAAATAGAGTACAACGGTCCACATTGATGCTTTGGAATTGCTCAACTCTCTCCATGGAGGAGCTTTTCACGTTTTTGTGCAATTTCAAACATAACTTGGTCTATTCGCATCTTTACCTTACGAAACGTGGCACGAAGGCTCAAATAGAAAGTTAGACTTTTTAGAGCACTAAATAGAGTGCAACGGTCCACATTGATGCTTTGGAATTGCTCAACTCTCTCCATAGAGGAGCTTTTCACGTCTTTGAGCAATTTGAGACATAACTTGGTCTATTCGCGTCTTTACCTTACGAAACGTGGCACAAAGGCTCAATTAGCAAGTTAGACATTTAAGAGCACTAAATAGAGTACAACGGTCCACATTGATGCTTTGGAATTGCTCAACTCTCTCCATGGAGGAGCTTTTCACGTTTTTGTGCAATTTCAAACATAACTTGGTCTATTCGCATCTTTACCTTACGAAACGTGGCACGAAGGCTCAACTAGCAAGTTAGACTTTTAAGAGCAGTCAATAGAGTACAACGGTCCACATTGATGCTTTGGAATTGCTCAACTCTCTCCATAGAGGAGCTTTTCACGTGTTTGTGCAATTTGAGACATAACTTGGTCTATTCGCGTCTTTACCTTACGAAACGTGGCACAAAGGCTCAATTAGCAAGTTAGACATTTAAGAGCACTAAATAGAGTACAACGGTCCACATTGATGCTTTGGAATTGCTCAACTCTCTCCATGGAGGAGCTTTTCACGTTTTTGCTGCAATTTCAAACATAACTTGGTCTATTCGCATCTTTACCTTACAAAACGTGGCACGAAGGCTCAACTAGCAAGTTAGACTTTTAAGAGCAGTCAATAGAGTACAACAGTCCACATTGATGCTTTGGAATTGCTCAACTCTCTCCACAGAGGAGCTTTTCACGTGTTTGTGCAATTTGAGACATAACTTGGTCTATTCGCGTCTTTACCTTACGAAACGTGGCACGAAGGCTCAAATAGAAAGTTAGACTTTTTAGAGCACTAAATTGAGTGCAACGGTCCACATTGATGCTTTGGAATTGCTCAACTCTCTCCATAGAGGAGCTTTTCACGTCTTTGAGCAATTTGAGACATAACTTGGTCTATTCGCGTCTTTACCTTACGAAACGTGGTAGAAAGGCTCAATTAGCAAGTTAGACATTTAAGAGCACTAAATAGAGTACAACGGTCCACATTGATGCTTTGGAATTGCTCAACTCTCTCCATGGAGGAGCTTTCCACGTCTTTGAGAAATTTGAGACATAACTTTGTCTATTCTCATCTTTACCTTACGAAACGTGGCACGAAGGCTCAAATAGCAAGTTAGACTTTTAAGAGCACTAAACAGAGTTTAACGGTCCACATTGATGCTTTGTAATTGCTCAACTCTCTCCATAGAGGAGCTTTTCACGTCTTTGAGCAATTTGAGATATAACTTGGTCTATTCGCGTCTTTACCTTACGAAACGTGGCACAAAGGCTCAATTAGAGTGTTAGACATTTGAGAGCACTAAATAGAGTACAACGGTCCACATTGATGCTTTGGAATTGCTCAACTCTCTCCATGGAGGAGCTTTTCACGTTTTTGTGCAATTTCAAACATAACTTGGTCTATTCGCATCTTTACCTTACAAAACGTGGCACGAAGGCTCAACTAGCAAGTTAGACTTTTAAGAGCAGTCAATAGAGTACAACGGTCCACATTGATGCTTTGGAATTGCTCAACTCTCTCCACAGAGGAGCTTTTCACGTGTTTGTGCAATTTGAGACATAACTTGGTCTATTCATGTCTTTACCTTACGAAACGTGGCACGAAGGCTCAAATAGAGTGCAACGATCCACATTGATGCTTTGGAATTGCTCAACTCTCTCCATAGAGGAGCTTTTCACGTCTTTAAGCAATTTGAGACATAACTTGGTCTATTCGCGTCTTTACCTTACGAAAAGTGGCACAAAGGCTCAATAAGAGTGTTAGACATTTAAGAGCACTAAATAGAGTACAACGGTCCACATTGATGCTTTGGAATTGCTCGACTCTCTCCATGGAGGAGCTTTTCACGTTTTTGTGCAATTTCAAACATAACTTGGTCTATTCGCATCTTTACCTTACGAAACGTGGCACGAAGGCTCAAATAGCAAGTTAGACTTTTTAGAGCACTAAATAAAGTGCAACGGTCCACATTGATGCTTTGGAATTGCTCAACTCTCTCCATAGAGGAGCTTTTCACGTCTTTGAGCAATTTGAGACATAACTTGGTCTATTCGCGTCTTTACCTTACGAAACGTGGCACAAAGGCTCAATTAGAGTGTTAGACATTTAAGAGCACTAAATAGAGTACAACGGTCCACATTGATGCTTTGGAATTGCTCAACTCTCTCCATGGAGGAGCTTTTCACGTTTTTGTGCAATTTCAAACATAACTTGGTCTATTCGCATCTTTACCTTACGAAACGTGGCACGAAGGCTCAAATAGCAAGTTAGACTTTTAGAGCACCAAATAAAGTGCAACAGTCCACATTGATGCTTTGGAATTGCTCAACTCTCTCCATAGAGGAGCTTTTCACGTCTTTGAGCAATTTGAGACATAACTTGGTCTATTCGCGTCTTTACCTTACGAAACGTGGCACAAAGGCTCAATTAGAGTGTTAGACATTTAAGAGCACTAAATACGGTCCACATTGATGCTTTGGAAATTGCTCAACTCTCTCCATGGAGGAGCTTTTCACGTTTTTGTGCAATTTCAAACATAACTTGGTCTATTCGCATCTTTACCTTACGAAACGTGGCACGAAGGCTCAAATAGAAAGTTAGACTTTTTAGAGCACTAAATAGAGTGCAACGGTCCACATTGATGCTTTGGAATTGCTCAAGCTCTCTCCAGTAGAGGAGCTTTTCACGTCTTTGAGCAATTTGAGACATAACTTGGTCTATTCGCGTCTTTACCTTACGAAACGTGGCACAAAGGCTCAATTAGCAAGTTAGACATTTAAGAGCACTAAATAGAGTACAACGGTCCACATTGATGCTTTGGAATTGCTCAACTCTCTCCATAGGAGGAGCTTTTCACGTTTTTGTGCAATTTCAGAACATAACTTGGTCTATTCGCATCTTTACCTTACGAAACGTGGCACGAAGGCTCAACTAGCAAGTTAGACTTTTAAGAGCACTAAATAGAGTACAACGGTCCACATTGATGCTTTGGAATTGCTCAACTCTCTCCATAGAGGAGCTTTTCACGTTTTGTGCAATTTGAGACATAACTTGGTCTATTCGCGTCTTTACCTTACGAAACGTGGCACAAAGGCTCAATTAGCAAGTTAGACATTTTAAGAGCACTAAATAGAGTACAACGGTCCACATTGATGCTTTGGAATTGCTCAACTCTCTCCATAGGAGGAGCTTTTCACGTTTTTGTAGCAATTTCAGACATAACTTGGTCTATTCGCATCATTACCTTACGAAACGTGGACACGAAGGCTCAACTAGGCAAGTTAGACTTTTAAGAGCAGTCAATAGAGTACAACAGGTCCACATTGATGCTTTGGAATTGCTCAACTCTCTCCACTAGAGGAGCTTTTCACGTGTTTGTGCAATTTGAGACATAACTTGGTCTATTCGCGTCTTTACCTTACGAAACGTGGCACGAAGGCTCAAATAGCAAGTTAGACTTTTAGAGCACTAAATAGAGTGCAACGGTCCACATTGATGCTTTGGAATTGCTCAACTCTCTCCATAGAGGAGCTTTTCACGTCTTTGAGCAATTTGAGACATAACTTGGTCTATTCGCGTCTTTACCTTACGAAACGTGGCACGAAAGGCTCAATTAGCAAGTTAGACATTTAAGAGCACTAAATAGAGTACAACGGTCCACATTGATGCTTTGGAATTGCTCAACTCTCTCCATGGAGGAGCTTTTCACGTTTTTGTGCAATTTCAAACATAACTTGGTCTATTCGCATCTTTACCTTACGAAACGTGGCACGAAGGCTCAAATAGCAAGTTAGACTTTTAAGAGCACTAAATAGAGTTAACGGTCCACATTGATGCTTTGGAATTGCTCAACTCTCTCCATAGAGGAGCTTTTCACGTCTTTGAGCAATTTGAGACATAACTTGGTCTATTCGCGTCTTTACCTTACGAAACGTGGCACCAAGGCTCAACTAGCAAGTTAGACTTTTAAGAGCACTAAATAGAGTACAACGGTCCACATTGATGCTTTGGAATTGCTCAACTCTCTCCATAGAGGAGCTTTTCACGTCTTTGAGCAATTTGAGACATAACTTGGTCTATTCGCGTCTTTACCTTACGAAACGTGGCACAAAGGCTCAATTAGAGTGTTAGACATTTTAAGAGCACTAAATAGAGTACAACGGTCCACATTGATGCTTTGGAATTGCTCAACTCTCTCCATGGAGGAGCTTTTCACGTTTTTGTGCAATTTCAAACATAACTTGGTCTATTCGCATCTTTACCCTTACAAAACGTGGCACGAAGGCTCAACTAGCAAGTTAGACTTTTAAGAGCAGTCAATAGAGTACAACGGTCCACATTGATGCTTTGGAATTGCTCAACTCTCTCCACAGAGGAGCTTTTCACGTGTTTGTGCAATTTAGGACATAACTTGGTCTATTCGCGTCTTTACCTTACGAAACGTGGCACGAAGGCTCAAATAGCAAGTTAGACTTTTAAGAGCACTAAATAGAGTGCAACGGTCCATATTGATGCTTTGGAATTGCTCAACTCTCTCCATAGAGGAGCTTTTCACGTCTTTAAGCAATTTGAGACATAACTTGGTCTATTCGCGTCTTTACCTCACGAAACGTGGCACAAAGGCTCAATTAGAGTGTTAGACATTTAAGAGCACTAAATAGAGTACAAAGGTCCACATTGATGCTTTGGAATTGCTCGACTCTCTCCATGGAGGAGCTTTTTACGTTTTTGTGCAATTTCAAACATAACTTGGTCTATTCGCATCTTTACCTTACGAAACGTGGCACGAAGGCTCAAATAGCAAGTTAGACTTTTAAGAGCACTAAATAAAGTGCAACGGTACCACATTGATGCTTTGGAATTGCTCAACTCTCTCCATAGAGGAGCTTTTCACGTCTTTGAGCAATTTGAGACATAACTTGGTCTATTCGCGTCTTTACCTTACGAAACGTGGCACAAAGGCTCAATTAGAGTGTTAGACATTTGAGAGCACTAAATTGAGTACAACGGTCCACATTGATGCTTTGGAATTGCTCAACTCTCTCCATGGAGGAGCTTTTCACGTCTTAATGCAATTTCAAACATAACTTGGTCTATTCGCATCTTTACCTTACAAAACGTGGCACGAAGGCTCAACTAGCAAGTTAGACTTTTAGAGCACCTAAATAGAGTGCAACGGTCCACATTGATGCTTTGGAATTGCTCAACTCTCTCCATAGAGGAGCTTTTCACGTCTTTGAGCAATTTGAGACATAACTTGGTCTATTCGCGTCTTTACCTTACGAAACGTGGCACAAAGGCTCAATTAGCAAGTGTTAGACATTTAAGAGCACTAAATAGAGTACAACGGTCCACATTGATGCTTTGGAATTGCTCAACTCTCTCCATAGGAGGAGCTTTTCACGTTTTTGTGCAATTTCAAACATAACTTGGTCTATTCGCATCTTTACCTTACGAAACGTGGCACGAAGGCTCAAATAGCAAGTTAGACTTTTTAGAGCACTAAATAGAGTGCAACGGTCCACATTGATGCTTTGGAATTGCTCAACTCTCTCCATAGAGGAGCTTTTCACGTCTTTGAGCAATTTGAGACATAACTTGGTCTATTCGCGTCTTTACCTTACGAAACGTGGCACAAAGGCTCAATTAGCAAGTTAGACATTTTAAGAGCACTAAATAGAGTACAACGGTCCACATTGATGCTTTGGAATTGCTCAACTCTCTCCATAGGAGGAGCTTTTCACGTTTTTGTGCAATTTCAAACATAACTTGGTCTATTCGCATCTTTACCTTACAAAACGCGGCACGAATGGCTCAACTAGCAAGTTAGACTTTTAAGAGCAGTCAATAGAGTACAACAGTCCACATTGATGCTTTGGAATTGCTCAACTCTCTCCACAGAGGAGCTTTTCACGTGTTTGTGCAATTTGAGACATAACTTGGTCTATTCGCGTCTTTACCTTACGAAACGTGGCACAAAGGCTCAATTAGCAAGTTAGACATTTAAGAGCACTAAATAGAGTACAACGGTCCACATTGATGCTTTGGAATTGCTCAACTCTCTCCATGGAGGAGCTTTTCACGTTTTTGTGCAATTTCAAACATAACTTGGTCTATACGCATCTTTACCTTACAAAACGCGGCACGATGGCTCAACTAGCAAGTTAGACTTTTAAGAGCAGTCAATAGAGTACAACAGTCCACATTGATGCTTTGGAATTGCTCAACTCTCTCCACAGAGGAGCTTTTCACGTGTTTGTGCAATTTGAGACATAACTTGGTCTATTCGCGTCTTTACCTTACGAAACGTGGCACAAAGGCTCAATTAGCAAGTTAGACATTTAAGAGCACTAAATAGAGTACAACGGTCCACATTGATGCTTTGGAATTGCTCAACGCTCTCCATAGAGGAGATTTTCACGTCTTTGAGCAATTTGAGATATAACTTGGTCTATTCGCGTCTTTACCTTACGAAACGTGGCACAAAGGCTCAATTAGAGTGTTAGACATTTGAGAGCACTAAATAGAGTACAACGGTCCACATTGATGCTTTGGAATTGCTCAACTCTCTCCATGGAGGAGCTTTTCACGTTTTTGTGCAATTTCAAACATAACTTGGTCTATTCGCATCTTTACCCTACAAAACGTGGCACGAAGGCTCAACTAGCAAGTTAGACTTTTAAGAGCAGTCAATAGAGTACAACGGTCCACATTGATGCTTTGGAATTGCTCAACTCTCTCCACAGAGGAGCTTTTCACGTGTTTGTGCAATTTGAGACATAACTTGGTCTATTCACGTCTTTACCTTACGAAACGTGGCACGAAGGCTCAAATAGCAAGTTAGACTTTTATGAGCACTAAATAGAGTGCAACGGTCCACATTGATGCTTTGGAATTGCTCAACTCTCTCCATAGAGGAGCTTTTTGTTGAATATATGTTTGAGTGATTACAACGGCATGTTTTGATTGAACTTTGATCTATTGATTGTATTGAGAAACCTAGGTGCATATGGCTACTTGATTAGTTTAGGAATTCAAGACTTATATTAAACTAGTTCAATTGTGCTTATTTGATGATTTGATTATTGAACTAACGTGGACTAATTGCAAGAAATCCTAAAAGGGTTTACATAGCATGTCTTGAGTATGATTTGTGTGTAGGGTGACCAAAACGTAAATTGGTCCTAATGTCATCCTTGACCAACATTAGTGAAGGCTTAATCAGTGTCAAACATGATTAAGAAAGTCAATTTCGTGGTCAACATAAGTCAAGTTTTGCCAAAGATGTCTTGGAGCTTAATTGGGATCAATTGAAGTAAAATTAACTTTCTAGTCAAAGTCAGAATCGACGGACGTGACGTGGCAGCTGACATGGCATTGTTGACATGGCATTAATGACATGGCATTGATGACATGGCAAAGAAGACAAGTTAACCATAGTTACATCTTAACTAGAAGACTTGGAGCCAAAAAGAGAAGAGAAGGAAAAGTTAATTTGAAAGGAGGAGACAAGAGGTACAACAAGTCTTATGACAAGTTTTTCTCTTCACATGTGTGGGAAGCTTTATTTCAAAACCATTTCTCTTTCCCACCAAGACACTCCACATCCAATGGATCATATTCTCTCTACATCAAAATCACATTTTAATCCAATGGCCAAAGATTCAAGCCTTATTCTTATCTCTCCTACTTTACATCCTATGGCCAAAATTGAATCTTCATTTGATCCAAAGGCCATCATTTATTCCACCTAAGAGACAAACTTTTCTCAAGTCAATTGTTGTATCTTTCAAGATGCCTCTAAAGTCTATATCCATTCAAAAGCCATGATTTACTCCACCTAAAAGACAAACTTTTCTCAAGTCAATTGTTGTATCTTTCAAGGTGGCCTCCAAAGTCTATATCCATCCAAAAGCCATTATTTCTTCCTACCAAAAAAGACTTGTTGTAATCATTTTCACACTTCTCTAAGCCTTCTAACGTCTATAATGATCCAAGGGTCCATATCTTTCATATCAATCCAATGGCCCTCATTTCATGAGCTTACACTCCACAATTTTCTATATAAACTAACTCTTTGTCTATGGTGCATATACTTGGCCGAAAATTACACTCTCTCTCTCTAGTGTTCTTCATCTTCTAAGCTTTCATTCTTTCACTCATTCATTCCTTGATTACATACTTGATTTTGAAGAGAGATCATACACACTAGCCAAGTAAAGCTTTATTGTTACTCTTGAGCCTTTCTTACCAGATTCTTATCATTTCCTCAAGAGCCATTCTACTTGCTTGAGCAATCTGATTTCCAGCACCTATAAGGCTTCATTCTATATCTCCATTTCACCATTCAAGCCTTATCACAACTGATTTTCGTTGGTTGATACACTACTCAAAATTTCACATACCCTAGCAACCAAAAAAATCTCAAATCTGAGTTTTGTGCTTACCATTCCCATTCCAGCTTTTCAAGAGCTTCATTTGAGCCTTAGACACTTACAAATCCAGCTACTAAAGAGCCAGCCTTTGAGCCTAAACTTATCTCATACCCGGCTATTCTTAGAGCCATTTTTGAGCTTGTATTTTGTTGATTAAGTTAGTGTGGTGAGCTACAAACCACACGGTGTGTAGAGTTTGGTGTGGTGAGCTATAAACCACACGGTGTGTAAAGTTTGGTGTTTGAGCTACAAAAACACTGGTTGTATGAGTTCCGCTTGACTCGGTTGAACAAGCTATAGTGGAGTGTTTGAAATTCCCAAGTGGGACTTGGGGAGTGGAGTAGGCTTGGGTTAAGCCGAACCACTATAAATCTCTTTGCCCTCTTTACTTTACAGCAATTTCATTTTAGCATATCATATTTGCATTGCATACTTGAAATTGGACATCTAGGGTGATAGAATCAAGCTTGTGCATACATTTGTTGAATCTGATTTTGTGCTTCATTACAACTTGTTTTGATTTATGTGATTATCTTTGCATACATTTATATTCAACTTATTTAAATTGCTTCCGCTTAGGGTGAAACTCAATTGAAACAAAAAAGAGGTGACTTAGTCTAAATTTGATTAAGATCACAATTCACCCCCCCTCTTGTGGTGCCATCCGATCCAACAAGTGGTATCGGAGCTTGTGTTCCCTTGCATATAGAAGTAATTTTCTTGTGTATTATTAGTGATTTATATGATGGCATCTACTAGTGGTAGACATGATCATGTGTTAGAGGGTCAATCTAGTGGTAGACCTCCATTCTTTAATGGAGAAGACTATGACCATTGGAAGATGAGAATGAAACTTTATTTCATGTCTCTTGATATTGATTTGTGGTATGTCATAGAGGATGGACCTTATGAGCCTACCATCACCACCAAGATCGGTGATGTCGAAAAAGAGATTTCAAAACCTAGGGATAAATGGGATGATAATGATAAGAAAAAGATTTCTTTGAATGCTAAAGCTATGTCTATTTTATTTAATGCATTGAATTCAATTGAAGCTAAACATATTTCTACATGCATTTCGGCTCAAGATATGTGGACTAGGTTAGAGATGAAGCATGAGGGAACTAATCAAGTAAAGGAGTCTAAGATTAACATGCTCATGCATTCATATGAATTGTTCACTATGTTTCCACATGAGTCTATTACCGATATGGATATTAGACTAACCAAAATTCTGAATTCTCTTGAATCTTTAGGGAAGACATTCTCCAATCAAGAAAAGGTGCAAAAGTACTTGAGAAGTCTTCCGGAAGCATGGGATGCCAAAGTGACTGCCATCCAAGAAGCTAAAGATCTCAAAATTTTGAAGTTGGATGAGCTTGTAGGATCACTTCTAGTATATGAGACAAACTTGAAGGCAAGAGAAGCTCAAAAAGAGGACACCAAAAAGAAGAGCATTGCCTTTGCCTCCAAGGTTGATAGTGGAGATGATTTGAGTGATGAGGAAGTAGCCTTAATGACAAGGAGGTTCAAGAGATACTTGATAAACAAGAAGAAGCAAGGTGGTAGACCTTTTGGCCACTCAAAGAGGGACAACTTCAAATCTGGCCGTGGGGATCAAAGCGACTCCAAAGGGAACCATGAGGAGCAAGACAAAGATTTGAGGTGCTTTGAGTGTGGCAAGAAGGGGCACATGAAGTATGAGTGTCCAAAGAAGAAAGATAAGAGCAAGGAGCAAATCCAAGAGAGCCTTCAAAGCTACTTGGAGTGATTCGGACTCCGAAAGCTCTTCAAGTGAGGATGAGTTTGCTAGATTTTGCTTGATGGCCAAAGGAAACTCATCCGATCCGGATGAGGAGGTAAATTCTTTTGATCATGATGATGATGATGTGTCTATTGATGATTTGCTTTCCTTACTTAATGACATGAATGCTAAGAATAGGAAAATGCATAAGGAAAAGAAACAATTGAAAAATGAGATTGATTGTTTAAATGCTAAGGTAGAAGAGCATGAAAAGACCATTGATGATCTAAATGCTAAATGTGATGAAAAGTGCGATATGCTTGCTGCCATGTGTGCTAATAACATGTCTAAGTGTGATCATGAACCCTTGATTGAAGATTTGCAATTTAAACTTAGTACCTTGCAAGAAGAGTATGATGATTTGAAATTGATTGCTATTGTGCCTAATGAGAACCAAGAGTCACATGATGACTCTATTGTTCAAAATGAATTAGATGCTTTGAAATTAAGATATGAGGATCTAGAGAAATCTTTCTCGAAGTTTAGTGTGGGATCTTCTAGACTTGATTCACTATTATCATGCCTTAGACAATCTTTGGACAAATCGGGTTTAGGTTATGTTGGTGATGATGTAAAATTGAAGAAATGTGATATGCATGATATTTCTACATCTTTTGTATCACGTGGCTATTTGCATTCCTTGAATGACATGAAGGAGGATTGTTTTCCTAAGAAAATGATTTTTTCACCTCCTAACTACAATGCTTTGAATGATATGCATGCTAGTACTTCAAAATCACATCCTGAGCATGTATCATTTGTCCAACCCATGGGACATAGGCCTATTCCCATTAGGGGTGTGCCAAATCAGCCTTGGAAGAAGGATATCAAATCTGGTCCCAAGAGACCCGTAGGGTTTCCTAAGAAATTAGGGCAACCCATAAGGTATTCTAGGGCTCCTAGAGTTCCACAAGGCTCTATGTATGCTAGCACTTCATTTCATTCCTCAAATGATGCATATATGCATAACTTGAATGCCAAAGTTTTTCCAAAGTTTCAATATGTGTTTGGCAAGAAAGTTAAGCAAATGTGGGTTCCAAAGGGAACCAAGATTCTTGATGCTAACCTCCTAGGACCCAAAAGAAATTGGGTACCTAAAGCGAATTGAACTAATGTAGGTGTTCTTGAAAATCAAAAGTTCTAAGGCTTCCAAATGGTACTTGGATAGTGGTTGCTCAAGACACATGACCGGGAACTCAAGTTCTTTTTCTTCTCTCAAGAAGTTCTCTAATGGTGGTCATGTGACTTTTGGTGACAACAAGAAGGGTAGGATCCTTGGTCAAGGATCCATAGGTGATGTATCATCTTTCTCTATCTCTAATGTGCAATTAGTTGATGGATTATCTTTTAACCTTCTTAGTATTTCTCAATTGTGTGATGGTGGCTTGCGCATATGTTTTGATGATTCAAAGTGTGAGTTTTTAAATGCCATGAATGAATGTGTGCTTGTAGGAAAAAGAGATGGTAATGTGTATTCTATTAATTTGAAAGACTTGAATGATTGCAAACTTAAATGCTTGATTTCCAATGTTAGTGATGTGAATATATGGCATAAAAGATTAGGACATATAGGAATTTCTACAATTGAAAAATTGGTTAGAAATAATCTTGTTAGAGGTATACCTTCTTTGAACTTTGACATGTATGATGCTTGTGAGCCATGCATTAGAGGAAAACACACTAGGGAGTCTTTCAAGTCTAAAAACCAGATTTCAACTACTAAGGTTTTAGAACTTTTGCATCTTGATTTGTTTGGTCCAAGTAGAGTTAAAAGTGTAGGTGGTAGATCCTATGCCTTTGTAATTGTTGATGATTATTCTAGATATACTTGGGTGATTTTCCTTGCACATAAACATGAGACCATTCATGAGTTTTCAAAACTAATCAAGAGGCTTCAAAATGAAAAGAACATAAGCATTAGCAAGATTAGGAGTGATCATGGAGGAGAATTTGATAATCATGCATTTATTGATCTATGTGATGAATATGGCATTAGACATGATTTCTCTTCACCTAGGACACCCCAACAAAATGGGGTGGTAGAAAGGAAAAATAGAACTTTACAAGAAATTGCTAGGACTATGCTTTGTGAACATGATTTGCCTAAGTTCTTGTGGGCCGAGGCCATTAATTGTGCATGCTATGTTACAAATAGGTTATCTATTAGAAAGAAGATAAATAAGACACCTTATGAGATTTGGAATGATAGAAAACCTAAGGTTGACTACTTTAGAGTTTTTGGTTGCAAATGTTATGTACTAAACACTAAGGATGACTTAGATAAATTTGATGCAAAATCTACTCCTTGTGTATTTGTTGGCTATGCTTTAACTTCTAGAGCTTATAGAGTTTACAATCCAAAGTCTAGGAGAATAGAAGAGTCCATTCATGTTAAATTTATTGAAACTCTTGCATTTGACCCTTTGCTTGAGAATGATGACATTGAGTTAGGTTTGGAGAAGTTGAGCTTAAAAGATGATAAAGATGACTCTCCTACACCTAAAGATGATGGACCAAGCAAAGAGGGAGGAAATGAGCACGAGGAGACACAAAATAGTGATGCACCCGTGGGCTTGGAAGAAAGTGAGGTTGCACCCGTGGCCTCCAATAGTGAAACTACAGCTCCTACATCATGGCTGCAAGTGAAGGACAAACACAAGCATCCCAAACAACTCATAATTGGCGATTTGCATCAAGGGGTAAGGACTCGTAGATCTCACTTAGCTCCTAATGATAATGATATGCATGCTAATGTGGTAGATAATGTGACTGCAAATTTAATGAATACTGCTTTAATTGTTGATGTGCATGGTTCTTATGCCTTAATTTCTCAAATAGAACCTAGAAACATTGATGATGCTTTGCTTGATGATAAATGGATTATTGCTATGCAAGATGAGTTGAATCAATTCACTAGGAATGAAGTTTGGCATTTAGTTCCAAGACCTAAAGACCAAACCATAATTGGAACTAAATGGGTGTTTAAGAACAAAATGAATGAAGATGGTGAAGTTATTAGAAACAAGGCTAGGTTGGTTGCACAAGGGTACAACCAAGAAGAAGGGATTGACTATGAAGAAACATTTGCCCCCGTAGCTAGGTTAGAAGCTATTAGGTTGCTTATGGCATTTGCATGTTTCAAAGGTTTTAAACTTTATCAAATGGATGTCAAAAGTGCATTTTTGAATGGTTTTATCAATGAGAATGTGTATGTAAAGCAACCACCCGGATTTGAAGATCCTAACTTTCCAAACCATGTTTATAAATTGACAAAAGCCTTGTATGGTTTGAAACAAGCACCTAGGGCATGGTATGATAGACTTTCCTCATTCTTAATTCAAAATGGTTTTAAAAGAGGAAGAATTGATAGCACTTTGTTCTTAAAGGAAAAAGGTCATGACATGCTTATTGTTCAAATATATGTAGATGACATTATATTTGGTGCTACTAATGAGGCTATGTGCAAAGAATTTGAGTTGTGCATGAAAAGTGAATTTGAGATGTCTATGATGGGTGAACTTACCTTCTTTTTAGGACTACAAGTTAAACAAACTAAGGGAGGTATACATATTAGTCAAACTAAATATATTCATGATATGCTTAGAAAGTTTGGTTTTGATTCCTTGAACCCTTCTCCTACTCCTATGAGTGTGTCAACTAAACTTGAAAAAGATGAAGATGGACAACCTTATGATTCTAAAATGTATAGGTCCATGATTGGTTCACTTTTGTATTTGACCTCTAGTAGAACCGACATCATGTTTAGTGTATGCATGTGTGCTAGATTTCAAAGTCAACCTATGCATTCTCATTTCCTAGCGGTTAAGAGAATATTTAGGTATCTTAGGCATACATCAACTCTTGGCATATGGTATGACAAAAATTCATTGTTTGATTTACATGCATATAGTGATGCCTGACTTTGCTGGATGTAAGATAAATAGGAAGAGTACTTCGGGTACATGTCCAATTCCTAGGGAGTATGCTTATCTCTTGGTTCTCCAAGAAACAACCTTGTGTAGCCCTATCTACCACCGAAGCCGAATATATGGCTATAGGGAGTTGTTGTGCTCAACTCTTATGGATTAGACAACAACTAAATGATTTTGGACTTAAATTAAAAGATATTCCTATATATTGTGATAATACTAGTGCCATTAGCCTTTCTAAAAATCCGGTGCATCATTCTAAGGCTAAACATATTGAAATTAGGCATCATTTTATTAGAGACCATGTGACTCAAGGGACAATTAAATTAGATTATGTGGACACAATGAACCAACTTGCGGACATACTAACGAAACCTCTAAACCAAGAGAGATTTGAATTTTTAAGAGGTAATCTTGGCATGAGAATGAGTCCTTGATATGTGTATGAATTTTATGCATTGCTTATATTGAACACCTTTTGGATGCATTTACAAAATAAAGGGGGAGAAATATACTTTGAACTTTAAAGTTTGGTATGCATAGGTTAAGGGGGAGGAACTTGAATGTCATATTGTATAGACCTTGCCTATTGATACTTTACTTGTCTTGAATTGCAATTCCCTTGTGTTTATTGAAACATATGCTTATAGGAAGTTTATTTGTGTGAAGCATAATGTGAGGGGGAGAGTTTCTCATGTGAATTAAAGAAAATAGCTCAAAGTTACATAAGTTATTTTGTAATCATCAAAAGGGGGAGAATGTTGAATATATGTTTGAGTGATTACAACGGCATGTTTTGATTGAACTTTGATCTATTGATTGTATTGAGAAACCTAGGTGCATATGCCTACTTGATTAGTTTAGGAATTCAAGACTTATATTAAACTAGTTCAATTGTGCTTATTTGATGATTTGATTATTGAACTAACGTGGACTAATTGCAAGAAATCCTAAAAGGGTTTACATAGCATGTCTTGAGTATGATTTGTGTGTAGGGTGACCAAAACGTAAATTGGTCCTAATGTCATCCTTGACCAACATTAGTGAAGGCTTAATCAGTGTCAAACATGATTAAGAAAGTCAATTTCGTGGTCAACATAAGTCAAGTTTTGCCAAAGATGTCTTGGAGCTTAATTGGGATCAATTGAAGTAAAATTAACTTTCTAGTCAAAGTCAGAATCGACGGACGTGACGTGGCAGCTGACATGGCATTGTTGACATGGCATTAATGACATGGCATTGATGACATGGCAAAGAAGACAAGTTAACCATAGTTACATCTTAACTAGAAGACTTGGAGCCAAAAAGAGAAGAGAAGGAAAAGTTAATTTGAAAGGAGGAGACAAGAGGTACAACAAGTCTTATGACAAGTTTTTCTCTTCACATGTGTGGGAAGCTTTATTTCAAAACCATTTCTCTTTCCCACCAAGACACTCCACATCCAATGGATCATATTCTCTCTACATCAAAATCACATTTTAATCCAATGGCCAAAGATTCAAGCTTTATTCTTATCTCTCCTACTTTACATCCTATGGCCAAAATTGAATCTTCATTTGATCCAAAGGCCATCATTTATTCCACCTAAGAGACAAACTTTTCTCAAGTCAATTGTTGTATCTTTCAAGATGCCTCTAAAGTCTATATCCATTCAAAAGCCATGATTTACTCCACCTAAAAGACAAACTTTTCTCAAGTCAATTGTTGTATCTTTCAAGGTGGCCTCCAAAGTCTATATCCATCCAAAAGCCATTATTTCTTCCTACCAAAAAAGACTTGTTGTAATCATTTTCACACTTCTCTAAGCCTTCTAACGTCTATAATGATCCAAGGGTCCATATCTTTCATATCAATCCAATGGCCCTCATTTCATGAGCTTACACTCCACAATTTTCTATATAAACTAACTCTTTGTCTATGGTGCATATACTTGGCCGAAAATTACACTCTCTCTCTCTAGTGTTCTTCATCTTCTAAGCTTTCATTCTTTCACTCATTCATTCCTTGATTACATACTTGATTTTGAAGAGAGATCATACACACTAGCCAAGTAAAGCTTTATTGTTACTCTTGAGCCTTTCTTACCAGATTCTTATCATTTCCTCAAGAGCCATTCTACTTGCTTGAGCAATCTGATTTCCAGCACCTATAAGGCTTCATTCTATATCTCCATTTCACCATTCAAGCCTTATCACAACTGATTTTCGTTGGTTGATACACTACTCAAAATTTCACATACCCTAGCAACCAAAAAAATCTCAAATCTGAGTTTTGTGCTTACCATTCCCATTCCAGCTTTTCAAGAGCTTCATTTGAGCCTTAGACACTTACAAATCCAGCTACTAAAGAGCCAGCCTTTGAGCCTAAACTTATCTCATACCCGGCTATTCTTAGAGCCATTTTTGAGCTTGTATTTTGTTGATTAAGTTAGTGTGGTGAGCTACAAACCACACGGTGTGTAGAGTTTGGTGTGGTGAGCTATAAACCACACGGTGTGTAAAGTTTGGTGTTTGAGCTACAAAAACACTGGTTGTATGAGTTCCGCTTGACTCGGTTGAACAAGCTATAGTGGAGTGTTTGAAATTCCCAAGTGGGACTTGGGGAGTGGAGTAGGCTTGGGTTAAGCCGAACCACTATAAATCTCTTTGCCCTCTTTACTTTACAGCAATTTCATTTTAGCATATCATATTTGCATTGCATACTTGAAATTGGACATCTAGGGTGATAGAATCAAGCTTGTGCATACATTTGTTGAATCTGATTTTGTGCTTCATTACAACTTGTTTTGATTTATGTGATTATCTTTGCATACATTTATATTCAACTTATTTAAATTGCTTCCGCTTAGGGTGAAACTCAATTGAAACAAAAAAGAGGTGACTTAGTCTAAATTTGATTAAGATCACAATTCACCCCCCCTCTTGTGGTGCCATCCGATCCAACACTTTTCACGTCTTTAAGCAATTTGAGACATAACTTGGTCTATTCGCGTCTTTACCTTACGAAAAGTGGCACAAAGGCTCAATAAGAGTGTTAGACATTTAAGAGCACTAAATAGAGTACAACGGTGCACATTGATGCTTTGGAATTGCTCGACTCTCTCCATGGAGGAGCTTTTCACGTTTTTGTGCAATTTCAAACATAACTTGGTCTATTCGCATCTTTACCTTACGAAACGTGGCACGAAGGCTCAAATAGCAAGTTAGACTTTTTAGAGCACTAAATAAAGTGCAACGGTCCACATTGATGCTTTGGAATTGCTCAACTCTCTCCATAGAGGAGCTTTTCACGTCTTTGAGAAATTTGAGACATAACTTGGTCTATTCGCGTCTTTACCTTACGAAAGGTGGCACAAAGGCTCAATTAGAGTGTTAGACATTTAAGAGCACTAAATAGAGTACAACGGTCCACATTGATGCTTTGGAATTGCTCAACTCTCTCCATGGAGGAGCTTTTCACGTTTTTGTGCAATTTCAAACATAACTTGGTCTATTCGCATCTTTACCTTACGAAACGTGGCACGAAGGCTCAAATAGCAAGTTAGACTTTTTAGAGCACCAAACAAAGTGCAACGGTCCACATTGATGCTTTGGAATTGCTCAACTCTCTCCATAGAGGAACTTTTCACGTCTTTGAGCAATTTGAGACATAACTTGGTCTATTTGCGTCTTTACCTTACGAAACGTGGCACAAAGGCTCAATTAGAGTGTTAGACATTTGAGAGCACTAAATAGAGTACAACGGTCCACATTGATGCTTTGGAATTGCTCAACTCTCTCCATGGAGGAGCTTTTCACGTTTTTGTGCAATTTCAAACATAACTTGGTCTATTCGCATCTTTACCCTACAAAACGTGGCACGAAGGCTCAACTAGCAAGTTAGACTTTTAAGAGCAGTCAATAGAGTACAACGGTCCACATTGATGCTTTGGAATTGCTCAACTCTCTCCACAGAGGAGCTTTTCACGTGTTTGTGCAATTTGAGACATAACTTGGTCTATTCACGTCTTTACCTTACGAAACGTGGCACGAAGGCTCAAATAGCAAGTTAGACTTTTATGAGCACTAAATAGAGTGCAACGGTCCACATTGATGCTTTGGAATTGCTCAACTCTCTCCATAGAGGAGCTTTTCACGTCTTTAAGCAATTTGAGACATAACTTGGTCTATTCGCGTCTTTACCTTACGAAAAGTGGCACAAAGGCTCAATAAGAGTGTTAGACATTTAAGAGCACTAAATAGAGTACAACGGTGCACATTGATGCTTTGGAATTGCTCGACTCTCTCCATGGAGGAGCTTTTCACGTTTTTGTGCAATTTCAAACATAACTTGGTCTATTCGCATCTTTACCTTACGAAACGTGGCACGAAGGCTCAAATAGCAAGTTAGACTTTTTAGAGCACTAAATAAAGTGCAACGGTCCACATTGATGCTTTGGAATTGCTCAACTCTCTCCATAGAGGAGCTTTTCACGTCTTTGAGCAATTTGAGACATAACTTGGTCTATTCGCGTCTTTACCTTACGAAAGGTGGCACAAAGGCTCAATTAGCAGTGTTAGACATTTAAGAGCACTAAATAGAGTACAACGGTCCACATTGATGCTTTGGAATTGCTCAACTCTCTCCATGGAGGAGCTTTTCACGTTTTTGTGCAATTTCAAACATAACTTGGTCTATTCGCATCTTTACCTTACGAAACGTGGCACGAAGGCTCAAATAGCAAGTTAGACTTTTTAGAGCACCAAACAAAGTGCAACGGTCCACATTGATGCTTTGGAATTGCTCAACTCTCTCCATAGAGGAACTTTTCACGTCTTTGAGCAATTTGAGACATAACTTGGTCTATTCGCGTCTTTACCTTACGAAACGTGGCACAAAGGCTCAATTAGAGTGTTAGACATTTAAGAGCACTAAATTGAGTGCAACGGTCCACATTGATGCTTTGGAATTGCTCAACTCTCTCCATAGAGGAGCTGTTCACGTCTTTGAGCAATTTGAGACATAACTTGGTCTATTCGCGTCTTTACCTTACGAAACGTGGCAGAAAGGCTCAATTAGCAAGTTAGACTTTTTAGAGCACCAAACAAAGTGCAACGGTCCACATTGATGCTTTGGAATTGCTCAACTCTCTCCATAGAGGAACTTTTCACGTCTTTGAGCAATTTGAGACATAACTTGGTCTATTCGCGTCTTTACCTTACGAAACGTGGCACGAAGGCTCAAATAGAAAGTCAGACTTTTTAGAGCACTAAATTGAGTGCAACGGTCCACATTGATGCTTTGGAATTGCTCAACTCTCTCCATAGAGGAGCTGTTCACGTCTTTGAGCAATTTGAGACATAACTTGGTCTATTCGCGTCTTTACCTTACGAAACGTGGCAGAAAGGCTCAATTAGCAAGTTAGACATTTAAGAGCACTAAATAGAGTACAACGGTCCACATTGATGCTTTATAATTGCTCAACTCTCTCCATGGAGGAGCTTTTCACGTTTTTGTGCAATTTCAAACATAACTTGGTCTATTCTCATCTTTACCTTACGAAACGTGGCACGAAGGCTCAAATAGCAAGTTAGACTTTTAAGAGCACTAAACAGAGTTTAACGGTCCACATTGATGCTTTGTAATTGCTCAACTCTCTCCATAGAGGAGCTTTTCACGTCTTTATGCAATTTGAGACATAACTTTGTCTATTCACGTCTTTACCTTACGAAATGTGGCACGAAGGCTCAACAAGCAAGTTAGACTTTTAAGAGCACTAAATAGAGTACAACGGTCCACATTGATGCTTTGGAATTGCTCAACTCTCTCCATAGAGGAGCTTTTCACGTCTTTGAGCAATTTGAGACATAACTTGGTCTATTCGCGTCTTTACCTTACGAAACGTGGCACAAAGGCTCAATTAGAGTGTTAGACATTTAAGAGCACTAAATAGACATTGATGCTTTGAAATTGCTCAACTCTCTCCATGGAGGAGCTTTTCACGTTTTTGTCCAATTTCAAACATAACTTGGTCTATTCGCATCTTTACCTTACGAAACGTGGCACAAAGGCTCAACTAGCAAGTTAGACTTTTAAGAGCAGTCAATAGAGTACAACAGTCCACATTGATGCTTTGGAATTGCTCAACTCTCTCCACAGAGGAGCTTTTCACGTGTTTGTGTAATTTGAGACATAACTTGGTCTATTCGCGTCTTTACCTTACGAAACGTGGCACGAAGGCTCAAATAGCAAGTTAGACTTTTAGAGCACTAAATAGAGTGCAACGGTCCACATTGATGCTTTGGAATTGCTCAACTCTCTCCATAGAGGAGCTTTTCACGTCTTTGAGCAATTTGAGACATAACTTGGTCTATTCGCGTCTTTACCTTACGAAACGTGGCACAAAGGCTCAACTAGCAAGTTAGACATTTAAGAGCACTAAATAGAGTACAACGGTCCACATTGATGCTTTGGAATTGCTCGACTCTCTCCATGGAGGAGCTTTTCACTGTTTTTGTGCAATTTCAAACATAACTTGGTCTATTCGCATCTTTACCTTACGAAAACGTGGCACGAAGGCTCAACTAGCAAGTTAGACTTTTAAGAGCAGTCAATAGAGTACAACAGGTCCACATTGATGCTTTGGAATTGCTCAACTCTCTCCATAGAGGAGCTTTTCACGTGTTTGTGCAATTTGAGACATAACTTGGTCTATTCGCGTCTTTACCTTACGAAACGTGGCACGAAGGCTCAAATAGCAAGTTAGACTTTTAAGAGCACTAAATAGAGTGCAACGGTCCACATTGATGCTTTGGAATTGCTCAACTCTCTCCATAGAGGAGCTTTTCACGTCTTTGAGCAATTTGAGACATAACTTGGTCTATTCGCGTCTTTACCTTACGAAACGTGGCACGAAGGCTCAACTAGCAAGTTAGACATCTAAGAGCACTAAATAGAGTACAACTGTCCACATTGATGCTTTGGAATTGCTCAACTCTCTCCAGAGAGGAGCTTTTCACGTTTTTGTGCAATTTCAGACATAACTTGGTCTATTCGCATCTTTACCTTACGAAACGTGGCACGAAGGCTCAACTAGCAAGTTAGACTTTTAAGAGCAGCTAAATAGAGTACAACAGGTCCACATTGATGCTTTGGAATTGCTCAACTCTCTCCATAGAGGAGCTTTTCACGTGTCTTGTGCAATTTGAGACATAACTTGGTCTATTCGCGTCTTTACCTTACGAAACGTGGCACGAAGGCTCAAATAGCAAGTTAGACTTTTATGAGCACTAAATAGAGTGCAACGGTCCACATTGATGCTTTGGAATTGCTCAACTCTCTCCATAGAGGAGCTTTTCACGTCTTTAAGCAATTTGAGACATAACTTGGTCTATTCGCGTCTTTACCTTACGAAACGTGGCACAAAGGCTCAACTAGCAAGTGTTAGACATTTAAGAGCACTAAATAGAGTACAACGGTCCACATTGATGCTTTGGAATTGCTCAACTCTCTCCATAGGAGGAGCTTTTCACGTTTTTGTGCAATTTCAAGACATAACTTGGTCTATTCGCATCTTTACCTTACGAAACGTGGCACGAAGGCGTCAAATAGCAAGTTAGACTTTTAAGAGCACTAAATAGAGTAGCAACGGTCCACATTGATGCTTTGGAATTGCTCAACTCTCTCCATAGAGGAGCTTTTCACGTCTTTGAGCAATTTGAGACATAACTTGGTCTATTCGCGTCTTTACCTTACGAAACGTGGCACAAAGGCTCAATTAGAGTGTTAGACATTTAAGAGCACTAAATAGAGTACAACGGTCCACATTGATGCTTTGGAATTGCTCAACTCTCTCCATGGAGGAGCTTTTCACGTTTTTGTGCAATTTCAAACATAACTTGGTCTATTCGCATCTTTACCTTACGAAACGTGGCACGAAGGCTCAAATAGCAAGTTAGACTTTTTAGAGCACCAAACAAAGTGCAACGGTCCACATTGATGCTTTGGAATTGCTCAACTCTCTCCATAGAGGAACTTTTCACGTCTTTGAGCAATTTGAGACATAACTTGGTCTATTCGCGTCTTTACCTTACGAAACGTGGCACAAAGGCTCAATTAGAGTGTTAGACATTTAAGAGCACTAAATAGACATTGATGCTTTGAAATTGCTCAACTCACTCCATGGAGGAGCTTTTCACGTTTTTGTGCAATTTCAAACATAACTTGGTCTATTCGCATCTTTACCTTACGAAACGCGGCACGAAGGCTCAAATAGCAAGTTAGACTTTTAGAGCACTAAATAGAGTGCAACGGTCCACATTGATGCTTTGGAATTGCTCAAGCTCTCTCCATAGAGGAGCTTTTCACGTCTTTGAGTAATTTGAGACATAACTTGGTCTATTCGCGTCTTTACCTTACGAAACGTGGCACAAAGGCTCAATTAGCAAGTTAGACATTTAAGAGCACTAAATAGAGTACAACGGTCCACATTGATGCTTTGGAATTGCTCAACTCTCTCCATGGAGGAGCTTTTCACATTTTTGTGCAATTTCAAACATAACTTGGTCTATTCGCATCTTTACCTTACAAAACGTGGCACGAATGGCTCAACTAGCAAGTTAGACTTTTAAGAGCAGTCAATAGAGTACAACAGGTCCACATTGATGCTTTGGAATTGCTCAACTCTCTCCATAGAGGAGCTTTTCACGTGTTTGTGCAATTTGAGACATAACTTGGTCTATTCGCGTCTTTACCTTACGAAACGTGGCACTGAAGGCTCAAATAGCAAGTTAGACTTTTAGAGCACTAAATAGAGTGCAACGGTCCACATTGATGCTTTGGAATTGCTCAACTCTCTCCATAGAGGAGCTTTTCACGTCTTTGAGCAATTTGAGACATAACTTGGTCTATTCGCGTCTTTACCTTACGAAACGTGGCACGAAAGGCTCAACTAGCAAGTTAGACATTTAAGAGCACTAAATAGAGTACAACGGTCCACATTGATGCTTTGGAATTGCTCAACTCTCTCCATAGGAGGAGCTTTTCACGTTTTTGTGCAATTTCAAACATAACTTGGTCTATTCGCATCTTTACCTTACGAAACGTGGCACGAAGGCTCAAATAGCAAGTTAGACTTTTAAGAGCACTAAATAGAGTTACAACGGTCCACATTGATGCTTTGGAATTGCTCAACTCTCTCCATAGAGGAGCTTTTCACGTCTTTGATGCAATTTGAGACATAACTTGGTCTATTCGCGTCTTTACCTTACGAAACTGTGGCACGAAGGCTCAACTAGCAAGTTAGACTTTTAAGAGCACTAAATAGAGTACAACGGTCCACATTGATGCTTTGGAATTGCTCAACTCTCTCCATAGAGGAGCTTTTCACGTCTTTGAGCAATTTGAGACATAACTTGGTCTATTCGCGTCTTTACCTTACGAAACGTGGCACAAAGGCTCAACTAGCAAGTTAGACATTTTAAGAGCACTAAATAGAGTACAACGGTCCACATTGATGCTTTGGAATTGCTCAACTCTCTCCATAGGAGGAGCTTTTCACGTTTTTGTGCAATTTCAGAACATAACTTGGTCTATTCGCGTCTTTACCTTACGAAACGTGGCACGAAGGCTCAAATAGCAAGTTAGACTTTTTAGAGCACTAAATAAAGTGCAACGGTCCACATTGATGCTTTGGAATTGCTCAACTCTCTCCATAGAGGAGCATTTCACGTCTTTGAGCAATTTGAGACATAACTTCGTCTATTCGCGTCTTTACCTTACGAAACGTGGCACAAAGGCTCAATTAGTAAGTTAGACATTGAAGAGCACTAAATAGAGTACAACGGTCCACATTGATGCTTTGGAATTGCTCAACTCTCTCCATGGAGGAGCTTTTCACGTTTTTGTGCAATTTCAAACATAACTTGGTCTATTCGCATCTTTACCTTACAAAACGTGGCACGAAGGCTCAACTAGCAAGTTAGACTTTTAAGAGCAGTCAGACGAGTACAACGGTCCACATTGATGCTTTGGAATTGCTCAACTCTCTCCACAGAGGAGCTTTTTACGTTTTTGTACAATTTGAGACATAACATGGTCTATTTGCGTCTTTACCTTACGAAACGTGGCACGAAGGCTCAACTAGCAAGTTAGACTTTTAAGAGCACTAAATAGAGTACAACGGTCCACATTGATGCTTTGGAATTGCTCAACTCTCTCCATAGAGGAGCTTTTCACGTCTTTGAGCAATTTGAGACATAACTTGGTCTATTCGCGTCTTTACCTTACGAAACGTGGCACAAAGGCTCAATTAGCAAGTTAGACATTTAAGAGCACTAAATAGAGTACAACGGTCCACATTGATGCTTTGGAATTGCTCAACTCTCTCCATGGAGGAGCTTTTCACGTTTTTGTGCAATTTCAAACATAACTTGGTCTATTCTCATCTTTACCTTACGAAACGTGGCACGAAGGCTCAAATAGCAAGTTAGACTTTTAAGAGCACTAAACAGATTTTAACGGTCCACATTGATGCTTTGTAATTGCTCAACTCTCTCCATAGAGGAGCTTTTCACGTCTTTATGCAATTTGAGACATAACTTTGTCTATTCACGTCTTTACCTTACGAAATGTGGCACGAAGGCTCAACAAGCAAGTTAGACTTTTAAGAGCACTAAATAGAGTACAACGGTCCACATGGATGCTTTGGAATTGCTCAACTCTCTCCATAGAGGAGCTTTTCACGTCTTTGAGCAATTTGAGACATAACTTGGTCTATTCGCGTCTTTACCTTACGAAACGTGGCACGAAGGCTCAACTAGCAAGTTAGACTTTTAAGAGCACTAAATAGAGTACAACGGTCTACATTGATGCTTTGGAATTGCTCAACTCTCTCCATAGAGGAGCTTTTCACGTCTTTGAGCAATTTGAGACATAACTTGGTCTATTCGCGTCTTTACCTTACGAAACGTGGCACGAAGGCTCAACTAGCAAGTTAGACTTTTAAGAGCACTAAATAGAGTTCAACGGCCCACATTGATGCTTTGGAATTGCTCAACTCTCTCCATAGAGGAGCTTTTCACGTCTTTGAGCAATTTGAGACATAACTTGGTCTATTCGTGTCTTTACCTTACAAAACGTGGCACAAAGGCTCAACTAGCAAGTTAGACTTTTAAGAGCACTAAATAGAGTACAACGGTCCACATTGATGCTTTGGAATTGCTCAACTCTCTCCATAGAGGAGCTTTTCACGTCTTTGAGCAATTTGAGACATAACTTGGTCTATTCGAGTCTTTACCTTACGAAACGTGGCACGAAGGCTCAAATAGAAAGTTAGACTTTTAAGAGCACTAAATAGAGTGCAACGGTCCACATTGACGCTTTGGAATTGCTCAACTCTCTCCATAGAGGAGCTTTTCACGTCTTTGAGCAATTTGAGACATAACTTGGTCTATTCGCGTCTTTACCTTACGAAACATGGCAGAAAGGCTCAATTAGCAAGTTAGACATTTAAGAGCACTAAATAGAGTACAACGGTCCACATTGATGCTTTGGAATTGCTCAACTCTCTCCATGGAGGAGCTTTTCACGTTTTTGAGCAATTTCAAACATAACTTGGTCTATTCTCATCTTTACCTTACGAAACGTGGCACGAAGGCTCAAATAGCAAGTTCGACTTTTAAGAGCACTAAACAGAGTTTAACGGTCCACATTGATGCTTTGTAATTGCTCAACTCTCTCCATAGAGGAGCTTTTCACGTCTTTATGCAATTTGAGACATAACTTTGTCTATTCACGTCTTTACCTTACGAAATGTGGCACGAAGGCTCAACAAGCAAGTTAGACTTTTAAGAGCACTAAATAGAGTACAACGGTCCACATTGATGCTTTGGAATTGCTCAACTCTCTCCATAGAGGAGCTTTTCACGTCTTTGAGCAATTTGAGATATAACTCGGTCTATTCGCGTCTTTACCTTACGAAACGTGGCACAAAGGCTCAACTAGCAAGTTAGACATTTTAAGAGCACTAAATAGAGTACAACGGTCCACATTGATGCTTTGGAATTGCTCAACTCTCTCCATGGAGGAGCTTTTCACGTTTTTGTGCAATTTCAAACATAACTTGGTCTATTCGCATCTTTACCTTACGAAACGCGGCACGAAGGCTCAAATAGCAAGTTAGACTTTTAAGAGCACTAAATAGAGTGCAACGGTCCACATTGATGCTTTGGAATTGCTCAACTCTCTCCATAGAGGAGCTTTTCACGTCTTTGAGCAATTTGAGACATAACTTCGTCTATTCGCGTCTTTACCTTACGAAACGTGGCACAAAGGCTCAATTAGTAAGTTAGACATTTAAGAGCACTAAATAGAGTACAACGGTCCACATTGATGCTTTGGAATTGCTCAACTCTCTCCATGGAGGAGCTTTTCACGTGTTTGTGCAATTTGAGACATAACTTGGTCTATTCGCGTCTTTACCTTACGAAACGTGGCACGAAGGCTCAAATAGCAAGTTAGACTTTTAGAGCACTAAATAGAGTGCAACGGTCCACATTGATGCTTTGGAATTGCTCAACTCTCTCCATAGAGGAGCTTTTCACGTCTTTGAGCAATTTGAGACATAACTTGGTCTATTCGCGTCTTTACCTTACGAAACGTGGCAGAAAGGCTCAATTAGCAAGTTAGACATTTAAGAGCACTAAATAGAGTACAACGGTCCACATTGATGCTTTGGAATTGCTCAACTCTCTCCATGGAGGAGCTTTTCACGTTTTTGTGTAATTTCAAACATAACTTGGTCTATTCTCATCTTTACCTTACGAAACGTGGCACGAAGGCTCAAATAGAAAGTTAGACTTTTAAGAGCACTAAATAGAGTGCAACGGTCCACATTGACGCTTTGGAATTGCTCAACTCTCTCCATAGAGGAGCTTTTCACGTCTTTGAGCAATTTGAGACATAACTTGGTCTATTCGCGTCTTTACCTTACGAAACATGGCAGAAAGGCTCAATTAGCAAGTTAGACATTTAAGAGCACTAAATAGAGTACAACGGTCCACATTGATGCTTTGGAATTGCTCAACTCTCTCCATGGAGGAGCTTTTCACGTTTTTGTGCAATTTCAAACATAACTTGGTCTATTCGCATCTTTACCTTACGAAACGTGGCACGAAGGCTCAAATAGCAAGTTAGACTTTTAAGAGCACTAAATAGAGTTACAACGGTCCACATTGATGCTTTGGAATTGCTCAACTCTCTCCATAGAGGAGCTTTTCACGTCTTTGAGCAATTTGAGACATAACTTGGTCTATTCGCGTCTTTACCTTACGAAACGTGGCACGAAGGCTCAACTAGCAAGTTAGACTTTTAAGAGCACTAAATAGAGTACAACGGTCCACATTGATGCTTTGGAATTGCTCAACTCTCTCCATAGAGGAGCTTTTCACGTCTTTGAGCAATTTGAGACATAACTTGGTCTATTCGCGTCTTTACCTTACGAAACGTGGCACAAAGGCTCAACTAGCAAGTTAGACATTTTAAGAGCACTAAATAGAGTACAACGGTCCACATTGATGCTTTGGAATTGCTCAACTCTCTCCATAGGAGGAGCTTTTCACGTTTTTGTGCAATTTCAGACATAACTTGGTCTATTCGCATCTTTACCTTACGAAACGTGGCACGAAGGCTCAACTAGCAAGTTAGACTTTTAAGAGCACTAAATAGAGTACAACGGTCCACATTGATGCTTTGGAATTGCTCAACTCTCTCCATAGAGGAGCTTTTCACGTTTTTGTGCAATTTGAGACATAACATTGGTCTATTCGCGTCTTTACCTTACGAAAGCGTGGCACGAAGGCTCAACTAGCAAGTTAGACTTTTAAGAGCACTAAATAGAGTACAACGGTCCTACATTGATGCTTTGGAATTGCTCAACTCTCTCCATAGAGGAGCTTTTCACGTCTTTGAGCAATTTGAGACATAACTTGGTCTATTCGCTGTCTTTACCTTACGAAAACGTGGCACAAAGGCTCAACTAGCAAGTTAGACTTTTAAGAGCACTAAATAGAGTACAACGGTCCACATTGATGCTTTGGAATTGCTCAACTCTCTCCATAGAGGAGCTTTTCACGTCTTTGAGCAATTTGAGACATAACTTGGTCTATTCGCGTCTTTACCTTACGAAACGTGGCACGAAGGCTCAAATAGAAAGTTAGACTTTTAAGAGCACTAAATAGAGTGCAACGGTCCACATTGACGCTTTGGAATTGCTCAACTCTCTCCATAGAGGAGCTTTTCACGTCTTTGAGCAATTTGAGACATAACTTGGTCTATTCGCGTCTTTACCTTACGAAACATGGCAGAAAGGCTCAATTAGCAAGTTAGACATTTAAGAGCACTAAATAGAGTACAACGGTCCACATTGATGCTTTGGAATTGCTCAACTGTCTCCATGGAGGAGCTTTTCACGTTTTTGTGCAATTTCAAACATAACTTGGTCTATTCTCATCTTTACCTTACGAAACGTGGCACGAAGGCTCAAATAGCAAGGTAGACTTTTAAGAGCACTAAATAGAGTTACAACGGTCCACATTGATGCTTTGTAATTGCTCAACTCTCTCCATAGAGGAGCTTTTCACGTCTTTGAGCAATTTGAGACATAACTTTGTCTATTCGCGTCTTTACCTTACGAAACGTGGCACGAAGGCTCAACTAAAAAGTTAGACTTTTAAGAGCACTAAATAGAGTACAACAGGTCCACATTGATGCTTTGGAATTGCTCAACTCTCTCCATAGAGGAGCTTTTCACGTCTTTGAGCAATTTGAGACATAACTTGGTCTATTCACGTCTTTACCTTACGAAACTGTGGCACGAAAGGCTCAATTAGCAGTGTTAGACATTTTAAGAGCACTAAATAGAGTACAACGGTCCACATGGATGCTTTGGAATTGCTCAACTCTCTCCATGGAGGAGCTTTTCATGTTTTTGTGCAATTTCAAACATAACTTGGTCTATTCGCCTCTTTACCATACGAAACGTGGCACGAAGGCTCCACTAGCAAGTTAGAATTTCAAGAGAACTCAATAGAGTACAACGGTCCACATTGATGCTTTGGAATTGCTCAACTCTCTCAATAGAGGAGCTTTTCACGTGTTTGTGCAATTTGAGACATAACATTGGTCTATTCGCGTCTTTACCTTACGAAACGTGGCACGAAGGCTCAACTAGCAAGTTAGACTTTTAAGAGCACTAAATAGAGTACAACGGTCCTACATTGATGCTTTGGAATTGCTCAACTCTCTCAATAGAGGAGCTTTTCACGTCTTTGAGCAATTTGAGACATAACTTGGTCTATTCGCATCTTTTGCTTACGAATCGTGGCACGAAGGCTCAACTAGCAAGTTAGACTTTTAAGAGCACTAAATAGAGTGCAACGGTCCACATTGATGCTTTGGAATTACTCAACTCTCTCCATAGGAGGAGCTTTTCACGTCTTTGAGCAATTTGAGACATAACTTGGTCTATTCGCGTCTTTACCTTACGAAACGTGGCACAAAGGCTCAATTAGAGTGTTAGACATTTAAGAGCACTAAATAGAGTACAACGGTCCACATTGATGCTTTGGAATTGCTCAACTCTCTCCATGGAGGAGCTTTTCACGTTTTTGTGCAATTTCAAACATAACTTGGTCTATTCGCATCTTTACCTTACGAAACGTGGCACGAAGGCTCAAATAGCAAGTTAGACTTTTAAGAGCACTAAATAGAGTGCAACGGTTCCACATTGATGCTTTGGAATTGCTCAACTCTCTCCATAGAGGAGCTTTTCACGTCTTTGAGCAATTTGAGACATAACTTGGTCTATTCGCGTCTTTACCTTACGAAACGTGGCACAAAGGCTCAATTAGAGTGTTAGACATTTAAGAGCACTAAATAGAGTACAACGGTCCACATTGATGCTTTGGAATTGCTCAACTCTCTCCATGGAGGAGCTTTTCACGTTTTTGTGCAATTTCAAACATAACTTGGTCTATTCGCATCTTTACCTTACGAAACGTGGCACGAAGGCTCAAATAGCAAGTTAGACTTTTAAGAGCACTAAATAGAGTTCAACGGTCCACATTGATGCTTTGGAATTGCTCAACTCTCTCCATAGAGGAGCTTTTCACGTGTTTGAGCAATTTGAGACATAACTTGGTCTATTCGCGTCTTTACCTTACGAAACGTGGCACAAAGGCTCAATTAGAGTGTTAGACATTTAAGAGCACTAAATAGAGTACAACGGTCCACATTGATGCTTTGGAATTGCTCAACTCTCTCCATGGAGGAGCTTTTCACGTTTTTGTGCAATTTGAGACATAACTTGGTCTATTCGCATCTTTACCTTACGAAACGTGGCACGAAGGCTCAAATAGCAAGTTAGACTTTTAAGAGCACTAAATAGAGTGCAACGGTCCACATTGATGCTTTGGAATTGCTCAACTCTCTCCATAGAGGAGCTTTTCACGTCTTTGAGCAATTTGAGACATAACTTGGTCTATTCGCGTCTTTACCTTACGAAACGTGGCACGAAGGCTCAATTAGCAAGTTAGACATTTAAGAGCACTAAATAGAGTACAACGGTCCCACATTGATGCTTTGGAATTGCTCAACTCTCTCCATAGGAGGAGCTTTTCACGTTTTTGTGCAATTTCAGAACATAACTTGGTCTATTCGCATCTTTACCTTACGAAACGTGGCACGAAGGCTCAAATAGCAAGTTAGACTTTTAAGAGCACTAAATAGAGTGCAACGGTCCACATTGATGCTTTGGAATTGCTCAACTCTCTCCATAGAGGAGCTTTTCACGTCTTTGAGCAATTTGAGACATAACTTGGTCTATTCGCGTCTTTACCTTACGAAACGTGGCACGAAGGCTCAACTAGCAAGTTAGACTTTTAAGAGCACTAAATAGAGTACAACGGTCCACATTGATGCTTTGGAATTGCTCAACTCTCTCCATAGAGGAGCTTTTCACGTCTTTGAGCAATTTGAGATATAACTTGGTCTATTCGCGTCTTTACCTTACGAAACGTGGCACAAAGGCTCAATTAGAGTGTTAGACATTTGAGAGCACTAAATAGAGTACAACGGTCCACATTGATGCTTTGGAATTGCTCAACTCTCTCCATGGAGGAGCTTTTCACGTGTTTGTGCCATTTCAAACACAACTTGGTCTATTCGCATCTTTACCTTACAAAACGTGGCACGAAGGCTCAACTAGCAAGTTAGACTTTTAAGAGCAGTCAATAGAGTACAACGGTCCACATTGATGCTTTGGAATTGCTCAACTCTCTCCACAGAGGAGCTTTTCACGTCTTTGTGCAATTTGAGACATAACATGGTCTATTTGCGTCTTTACCTTACGAAACGTGGCACGAAGCTTCAACTAGCAAGTTAGACTTTTAAGAGCACTAAGTAGAGTACAACGGTCCACATTGATGCTTTGGAATTGCTCAACTCTCTCCATAGAGGAGCTTTTCACGTCTTTGAGCAATTTGAGACATAACTTGGTCTATTCGCGTCTTTACCTTACGAAACGAGGCACGAAGGCTCAACTAGCAAGTTAGACTTTTAAGAGCACTAAATAGAGTACAACGGTCCACATTGATGCTTTGGAATTGCTCAACTCTCTCCATAGAGGAGCTTTTCACGTCTTTGAGCAATTTGAGACATAACTTGGTCTATTCGTGTCTTTACCTTACGAAACGTGGCACAAAGGCTCAACTAGCAAGTTAGACTTTTAAGAGCACTAAATAGAGTACAACGGTCCACATTGATGCTTTGGAATTGCTCAACTCTCTCCATAGAGGAGCTTTTCACGTCTTTGCACAATTTGAGACATAACTTGGTCTATTCGCGTCTTTACCTTACGAAACGTGGCACGAAGGCTCAAATAGCAAGTTAGACTTTTAAGAGCACTAAATAGAGTGCAACGGTCCACATTGATGCTTTGGAATTGCTCAACTCTCTCCATGGAGGAGCTTTTCACGTTTTTGTGCAATTTCAAACATAACTTGGTCTATTCGCATCTTTACCTTACGAAACGTGGCACGAAGGTTAAAATAGCAAGTTAGACTTTTAGAGCACCTAAATAGAGTGCAACGGTCCACATTGATGCTTTGGAATTGCTCAACTCTCTCCATAGAGGAGCTTTTCACGTGTTTGAGCAATTTGAGACATAACTTGGTCTATTCGCAGTCTTTACCTTACGAAACGTGGCACAAAGGCTCAATTAGAGTGTTAGACATTTAAGAGCACTAAATAGAGTACAACGGTCCACATTGATGCTTTGGAATTGCTCAACTCTCTCCATGGAGGAGCTTTTCACGTTTTTGTGCAATTTCAAACATAACTTGGTCTATTCGCTATCTTTACCTTACGAAACGTGGCACGAAGGCTCAAATAGCAAGTTAGACTTTTAAGAGCACTAAATAGAGTGCAACGGTCCACATTGATGCTTTGGAATTGCTCAACTCTCTCCATAGAGGAGCTTTTCACGTCTTTGAGCAATTTGAGACATAACTTGGTCTATTCGCGTCTTTACCTTACGAAACGTGGCACAAAGGCTCAATTAGAAAGTTAGACATTTAAGAGCACTAAATAGAGTACAACGGTCCACATTGATGCTTTGGAATTGCTCAACTCTCTCCATGGAGGAGCTTTTCACGTTTTTGTGCAATTTCAAACATAACTTGGTCTATTCGCATCTTTACCTTACGAAACGTGGCACGAAGGCTCAAATAGCAAGTTAGACTTTTAAGAGCACTAAATAGAGTGCAACGGTCCACATTGATGCTTTGGAATTGCTCAACTCTCTCCATAGAGGAGCTTTTCACGTCTTTGAGCAATTTGAGACATAACTTGGTCTATTCGCGTCTTTACCTTACGAAACGTGGCACGAAGGCTCAACTAGCAAGTTAGACTTTTAAGAGCACTAAATAGAGTACAACGGTCCACATTGATGCTTTGGAATTGCTCAACTCTCTCCATAGAGGAGCTTTTCACGTCTTTGAGCAATTTGAGACATAACTTGGTCTATTCGCGTCTTTACCTTACGAAACGTGGCACGAAGGCTCAATTAGAGTGTTAGACATTTTAAGAGCACTAAATAGAGTACAACGGTCCACATTGATGCTTTGGAATTGCTCAACTCTCTCCATAGGAGGAGCTTTTCACGTTTTTGTGCAATTTCAAACATAACTTGGTCTATTCGCATCTTTACCTTACGAAACGTGGCACGAAGGCTCAACTAGCAAGTTAGACTTTTAAGAGCACTAAATAGAGTACAACGGTCCACATTGATGCTTTGGAATTGCTCAACTCTCTCCATAGAGGAGCTTTTCACGTCTTTGTGCAATTTGAGACATAACTTGGTCTATTCGCGTCTTTACCTTACGAAACGTGGCACGAAGGCTCAACTAGCAAGTTAGACTTTTAAGAGCACTAAATAGAGTACAACGGTCCACATTGATGCTTTGGAATTGCTCAACTCTCTCCATAGAGGAGCTTTTCACGTCTTTGAGCAATTTGAGACATAACTTGGTCTATTCGCGTCTTTACCTTACGAAACGTGGCACGAAGGCTCAACTAGCAAGTTAGACTTTTAAGAGCACTAAATAGAGTTCAACGGTCCACATTGATGCTTTGGAATTGCTCAACTCTCTCCATAGAGGAGCTTTTCACGTCTTTGAGCAATTTGAGACATAACTTGGTCTATTCGCGTCTTTACCTTACGAAACGTGGCACGAAAGGCTCAACTAGCAAGTTAGACTTTTAAGAGCACTAAATAGAGTACAACGGTCCACATTGATGCTTTGGAATTGCTCAACTCTCTCCATAGAGGAGCTTTTCACGTCTTTGAGCAATTTGAGACATAACTTGGTCTATTCGCGTCTTTACCTTACGAAACGTGGCACGAAGGCTCAAATAGAAAGTTAGACTTTTAAGAGCACTAAATAGAGTGCAACGGTCCACATTGATGCTTTGGAATTGCTCAACTCTCTCCATGGAGGAGCTTTTCACGTTTTTGTGCAATTTCAAACATAACTTGGTCTATTCGCATCTTTACCTTACGAAACGTGGCACGAAGGCTCAAATAGCAAGTTAGACTTTTAAGAGCACTAAATAGAGTGCAACGGTCCACATTGATGCTTTGGAATTGCTCAACTCTCTCCATAGAGGAGCTTTTCACGTCTTTGAGCAATTTGAGACATAACTTGGTCTATTCGCATCTTTACCTTACGAAACGTGGCACAAAGGCTCAATTAGAGTGTTAGACATTTAAGAGCACTAAATAGAGTATAACGGTCCACATTGATGCTTTGGAATTGCTCAACTTTCTCCATGGAGGAGCTTTTCACGTTTTTGTGCAATTTCAAACATAACTTGGTCTATTCGCTATCTTTACCTTACGAAACGTGGCACGAAGGCTCAAATAGCAAGTTAGACTTTTAAGAGCACTAAATAGAGTGCAACGGTCCACATTGATGCTTTGGAATTGCTCAACTCTCTCCATAGAGGAGCTTTTCACGTCTTTGAGCAATTTGAGACATAACTTGGTCTATTCGCGTCTTTACCTTACGAAACGTGGCACAAAGGCTCAATTAGCAAGTTAGACATTTAAGAGCACTAAATAGAGTACAACGGTCCCACATTGATGCTTTGGAATTGCTCAACTCTCTCCATAGGAGGAGCTTTTCACGTTTTTGTGCAATTTCAAGACATAACTTGGTCTATTCGCATCTTTACCTTACGAAACGTGGCACGAAGGCTCAAATAGCAAGTTAGACTTTTAAGAGCACTAAATAGAGTAGCAACGGTCCACATTGATGCTTTGGAATTGCTCAACTCTCTCCATAGAGGAGCTTTTCACGTCTTTGAGCAATTTGAGACATAACTTGGTCTATTCGCGTCTTTACCTTACGAAACGTGGCACGAAGGCTCAACTAGCAAGTTAGACTTTTAAGAGCACTAAATAGAGTACAACGGTCCACATTGATGCTTTGGAATTGCTCAACTCTCTCCATAGAGGAGCTTTTCACGTCTTTGAGCAATTTGAGACATAACTTGGTCTATTCGCGTCTTTACCTTACGAAACGTGGCACGAAGGCTCAACTAGCAAGTTAGACTTTTAAGAGCACTAAATAGAGTACAACGGTCCACATTGATGCTTTGGAATTGCTCAACTCTCTCCATAGAGGAGCTTTTCACGTTTTGTAGCAATTTGAGACATAACTTGGTCTATTCGCATCTTTACCTTACGAAACGTGGCACGAAGGCTCAACTAGCAAGTTAGACTTTTAAGAGCACTAAATAGAGTACAACGGTCCACATTGATGCTTTGGAATTGCTCAACTCTCTCCATAGAGGAGCTTTTCACGTCTTTGTGCAATTTGAGACATAACTTGGTCTATTCGCGTCTTTACCTTACGAAACGTGGCACGAAGGCTCAACTAGCAAGTTAGACTTTTAAGAGCACTAAATAGAGTACAACGGTCCACATTGATGCTTTGGAATTGCTCAACTCTCTCCATAGAGGAGCTTTTCACGTCTTTGAGCAATTTGAGACATAACTTGGTCTATTCGCGTCTTTACCTTACGAAACGTGGCACGAAGGCTCAACTAGCAAGTTAGACTTTTAAGAGCACTAAATAGAGTTCAACGGTCCCACATTGATGCTTTGGAATTGCTCAACTCTCTCCATAGAGGAGCTTTTCACGTCTTTGAGCAATTTGAGACATAACTTGGTCTATTCGTGTCTTTACCTTACGAAACGTGGCACAAAGGCTCAACTAGCAAGTTAGACTTTTAAGAGCACTAAATAGAGTACAACGGTCCACATTGATGCTTTGGAATTGCTCAACTCTCTCCATAGAGGAGCTTTTCACGTCTTTGAGCAATTTGAGACATAACTTGGTCTATTCGCGTCTTTACCTTACGAAACGTGGCACGAAGGCTCAAATAGAAAGTTAGACTTTTAAGAGCACTAAATAGAGTGCAACGGTCCACATTGATGCTTTGGAATTGCTCAACTCTCTCCATAGAGGAGCTTTTCACGTCTTTGAGCAATTTGAGACATAACTTGGTCTATTCGCGTCTTTACCTTATGAAACGTGGCACAAAGGCTCAATTAGCAAGTGTTAGACATTTAAGAGCACTAAATAGAGTACAACGGTCCACATTGATGCTTTGGAATTGCTCAACTCTCTCCATGGAGGAGCTTTTCACGTTTTTGTGCAATTTCAAACATAACTTGGTCTATTCGCATCTTTACCTTACGAAACGTGGCACGAAGGCTCAAATAGCAAGTTAGACTTTTAAGAGCACCAAATAGAGTGCAACGGTCCACATTGATGCTTTGGAATTGCTCAACTCTCTCCATAGAGGAGCTTTTCACGTCTTTGTAGCAATTTGAGACATAACTTGGTCTATTCGCGTCTTTACCTTACGAAACGTGGCACGAAGGCTCAACTAGCAAGTTAGACTTTTAAGAGCACTAAATAGAGTACAACGGTCCACATTGATGCTTTGGAATTGCTCAACTCTCTCCATAGAGGAGCTTTTCACGTCTTTGAGCAATTTGAGACATAACTTGGTCTATTCGCGTCTTTACCTTACGAAACGTGGCACGAAGGCTCAACTAGCAAGTTAGACTTTTAAGAGCACTAAATAGAGTACAACGGTCCACATTGATGCTTTGGAATTGCTCAACTCTCTCCATAGAGGAGCTTTTCACGTCTTTGAGCAATTTGAGACATAACTTGGTCTATTCGCGTCTTTACCTTACGAAACGTGGCACAAAGGCTCAACTAGCAAGTTAGACTTTTAAGAGCACTAAATAGAGTACAACGGTCCACATTGATGCTTTGGAATTGCTCAACTCTCTCCATAGAGGAGCTTTTCACGTCTTTGAGCAATTTGAGACATAACTTGGTCTATTCGCGTCTTTACCTTACGAAACGTGGCACGAAGGCTCAAATAGCAAGTTAGACTTTTAAGAGCACTAAATAGAGTGCAACGGTCCACATTGATGCTTTGGAATTGCTCAACTCTCTCCATGGAGGAGCTTTTCACGTTTTTGTGCAATTTCAAACATAACTTGGTCTATTCGCATCTTTACCTTACGAAACGTGGCACGAAGGCTCAAATAGCAAGTTAGACTTTTAGAGCACCTAAATAAAGTGCAACGGTCCACATTGATGCTTTGGAATTGCTCAACTCTCTCCATAGAGGAGCTTTTCACGTGTTTGAGCAATTTGAGACATAACTTGGTCTATTCGCGTCTTTACCTTACGAAACGTGGCACAAAGGCTCAATTAGAGTGTTAGACATTTAAGAGCACTAAATAGAGTACAACGGTCCACATTGATGCTTTGGAATTGCTCAACTCTCTCCATGGAGGAGCTTTTCACGTTTTTGTGCAATTTCAAACATAACTTGGTCTATTCGCATCTTTACCTTACGAAACGTGGCACGAAGGCTCAAATAGCAAGTTAGACTTTTTAGAGCACTAAATAGAGTGCAACGGTCCACATTGATGCTTTGGAATTGCTCAACTCTCTCCATAGAGGAGCTTTTCACGTATTTGAGCAATTGAGACATAACTTGGTCTATTCGCGTCTTTACCTTACGAAACGTGGCACAAAGGCTCAATTAGAAAGTTAGACATTTAAGAGCACTAAATAGAGTACAACGGTCCACATTGATGCTTTGGAATTGCTCAACTCTCTCCATGGAGGAGCTTTTCACGTTTTTGTGCAATTTCAAACATAACTTGGTCTATTCGCATCTTTACCTTACGAAACGTGGCACGAAGGCTCAAATAGCAAGTTAGACTTTTAAGAGCACTAAATAGAGTGCAACGGTCCACATTGATGCTTTGGAATTGCTCAACTCTCTCCATAGAGGAGCTTTTCACGTCTTTGAGCAATTTGAGACATAACTTGGTCTATTCGCGTCTTTACCTTACGAAACGTGGCACGAAGGCTCAACTAGCAAGTTAGACTTTTAAGAGCACTAAATAGAGTACAACGGTCCACATTGATGCTTTGGAATTGCTCAACTCTCTCCATAGAGGAGCTTTTCACGTCTTTGAGCAATTTGAGACATAACTTGGTCTATTCGCGTCTTTACCTTACGAAACGTGGCACAAAGGCTCAATTAGAGTGTTAGACATTTAAGAGCACTAAATAGAGTACAACGGTCCACATTGATGCTTTGGAATTGCTCAACTCTCTCCATGGAGGAGCTTTTCACGTGTTTGTGCAATTTCAAACATAACTTGGTCTATTCGCATCTTTACCTTACGAAACGTGGCACGAAGGCTCAACTAGCAAGTTAGACTTTTAAGAGCAGCTAAATAGAGTACAACGGTCCACATTGATGCTTTGGAATTGCTCAACTCTCTCCATAGAGGAGCTTTTCACGTCTTTGTGCAATTTGAGACATAACATGGTCTATTCGCGTCTTTACCTTACGAAACGTGGCACGAAGGCTCAACTAGCAAGTTAGACTTTTAAGAGCACTAAATAGAGTACAACGGTCCACATTGATGCTTTGGAATTGCTCAACTCTCTCCATAGAGGAGCTTTTCACGTCTTTGAGCAATTTGAGACATAACTTGGTCTATTCGCGTCTTTACCTTACGAAACGTGGCACGAAGGCTCAACTAGCAAGTTAGACTTTTAAGAGCACTAAATAGAGTTCAACGGTCCACATTGATGCTTTGGAATTGCTCAACTCTCTCCATAGAGGAGCTTTTCACGTCTTTGAGCAATTTGAGACATAACTTGGTCTATTCGCGTCTTTACCTTACGAAACGTGGCACAAAGGCTCAACTAGCAAGTTAGACTTTTAAGAGCACTAAATAGAGTACAACGGTCCACATTGATGCTTTGGAATTGCTCAACTCTCTCCATAGAGGAGCTTTTCACGTCTTTGAGCAATTTGAGACATAACTTGGTCTATTCGCGTCTTTACCTTACGAAACGTGGCACGAAGGCTCAAATAGCAAGTTAGACTTTTAAGAGCACTAAATAGAGTGCAACGGTCCACATTGATGCTTTGGAATTGCTCAACTCTCTCCATAGAGGAGCTTTTCACGTCTTTGAGCAATTTGAGACATAACTTGGTCTATTCGCGTCTTTACCTTACGAAACGTGGCACAAAGGCTCAATTAGAGTGTTAGACATTTAAGAGCACTAAATAGAGTACAACGGTCCACATTGATGCTTTGGAATTGCTCAACTCTCTCCATGGAGGAGCTTTTCACGTTTTTGTGCAATTTCAAACATAACTTGGTCTATTCGCATCTTTACCTTACGAAACGTGGCACGAAGGCTCAAATAGCAAGTTAGACTTTTAAGAGCACTAAATAGAGTGCAACGGTCCACATTGATGCTTTGGAATTGCTCAACTCTCTCCATAGAGGAGCTTTTCACGTCTTTGTAGCAATTTGAGACATAACTTGGTCTATTCGCGTCTTTACCTTACGAAACGTGGCACGAAGGCTCAACTAGCAAGTTAGACTTATAAGAGCACTAAATAGAGTACAACGGTCCACATTGATGCTTTGGAATTGCTCAACTCTCTCCATAGAGGAGCTTTTCACGTCTTTGAGCAATTTGAGACATAACTTGGTCTATTCGCGTCTTTACCTTACGAAACGTGGCACGAAGGCTCAACTAGCAAGTTAGACTTTTAAGAGCACTAAATAGAGTTCAACGGTCCCACATTGATGCTTTGGAATTGCTCAACTCTCTCCATAGAGGAGCTTTTCACGTCTTTGAGCAATTTGAGACATAACTTGGTCTATTCGCGTCTTTACCTTACGAAACGTGGCACAAAGGCTCAACTAGCAAGTTAGACTTTTAAGAGCACTAAATAGAGTACAACGGTCCACATTGATGCTTTGGAATTGCTCAACTCTCTCCATAGAGGAGCTTTTCACGTCTTTGAGCAATTTGAGACATAACTTGGTCTATTCGCGTCTTTACCTTACGAAACGTGGCACGAAGGCTCAAATAGCAAGTTAGACTTTTAAGAGCACTAAATAGAGTGCAACGGTCCACATTGATGCTTTGGAATTGCTCAACTCTCTCCATAGAGGAGCTTTTCACGTTTTTGTGCAATTTGAGACATAACTTGGTCTATTCGCGTCTTTACCTTACGAAACGTGGCACAAAGGCTCAATTAGAGTGTTAGACATTTAAGAGCACTAAATAGAGTACAACGGTCCACATTGATGCTTTGGAATTGCTCAACTCTCTCCATGGAGGAGCTTTTCACGTTTTTGTGCAATTTCAAACATAACTTGGTCTATTCGCATCTTTACCTTACGAAACGTGGCACGAAGGCTCAACTAGCAAGTTAGACTTTTAAGAGCACTAAATAGAGTACAACGGTCCACATTGATGCTTTGGAATTGCTCAACTCTCTCCATAGAGGAGCTTTTCACGTCTTTGTAGCAATTTGAGACATAACTTGGTCTATTCGCGTCTTTACCTTACGAAACGTGGCACGAAGGCTCAACTAGCAAGTTAGACTTTTAAGAGCACTAAATAGAGTACAACGGTCCACATTGATGCTTTGGAATTGCTCAACTCTCTCCATAGAGGAGCTTTTCACGTCTTTGAGCAATTTGAGACATAACTTGGTCTATTCGCGTCTTTACCTTACGAAACGTGGCACAAAGGCTCAACTAGCAAGTTAGACTTTTAAGAGCACTAAATAGAGTACAACGGTCCACATTGATGCTTTGGAATTGCTCAACTCTCTCCATAGAGGAGCTTTTCACGTCTTTGAGCAATTTGAGACATAACTTGGTCTATTCGCGTCTTTACCTTACGAAACGTGGCACGAAGGCTCAAATAGAAAGTTAGACTTTTAAGAGCACTAAATAGAGTGCAACGGTCCACATTGACGCTTTGGAATTGCTCAACTCTCTCCATAGAGGAGCTTTTCACGTCTTTAAGCAATTTGAGACATAACTTGGTCTATTCGCGTCTTTACCTTACGAAACGTGGCACAAAGGCTCAATTAGAGTGTTAGACATTTAAGAGCACTAAATAGAGTACAACGATCGACATTGATGCTTTGGAATTGCTCGACTCTCTCCATGGAGGAGTTTTTCATGTTTTTGTGCAATTTCAAACATAACTTGGTCTATTCGCATCTTTACCTTACGAAACGTGGCACGAAGGCTCAAATAGCAAGTTAGACTTTTTAGAGCACCAAATAAAGTGCAACGGTCCACATTGATGCTTTGGAATTGCTCAACTGTCTCCATAGAGGAGCTTTTCACGTCTTTGAGCAATTTGAGACATAACTTTGTCTATTCGCGTCTTTAGCTTACGAAACGTGGCACGAAGGCTCAACTAGCAAGTTAGACTTTTAAGAGCAGTAAATAGAGTACAACGGTCCACATTGATGCTTTGGAATTGCTCAACTCTCTCCATAGAGGAGCTTTTCACGTCTTTGAGCGATTTGAGATATAACTTGGTCTATTCGCGTCTTTACCTTACGAAACGTGGCACAAAGGCTCAATTAGAGTGTTAGACATTTGAGAGCACTAAATAGAGTACAACGGTCCACATTGATGCTTTGGAATTGCTCAACTCTCTCCATAGGAGGAGCTTTTCACGTCTTTGATGCAATTTCAAACATAACTTGGTCTATTCGCATCTTTACCTTACGAAACGTGGCACGAAGGCTCAACTAGCAAGTTAGACTTTTAAGAGCACTAAATAGAGTACAACGGTCCACATTGATGCTTTGGAATTGCTCAACTCTCTCCATAGAGGAGCTTTTCACGTCTTTGAGCAATTTGAGACATAACTTGGTCTATTCGCGTCTTTACCTTACGAAACGTGGCACGAAGGCTCAACTAGCAAGTTAGACTTTTAAGAGCACTAAATAGAGTACAACGGTCCACATTGATGCTTTGGAATTGCTCAACTCTCTCCATAGAGGAGCTTTTCACGTCTTTGAGCAATTTGAGACATAACTTGGTCTATTCGCGTCTTTACCTTACGAAACGTGGCACGAAGGCTCAACTAGCAAGTTAGACTTTTAAGAGCACTAAATAGAGTTCAACGGTCCACATTGATGCTTTGGAATTGCTCAACTCTCTCCATAGAGGAGCTTTTCACGTCTTTGAGCAATTTGAGACATAACTTGGTCTATTCGCGTCTTTACCTTACGAAACGTGGCACAAAGGCTCAACTAGAAAGTTAGACTTTTAAGAGCACTAAATAGAGTACAACGGTCCACATTGATGCTTTGGAATTGCTCAACTCTCTCCATAGAGGAGCTTTTCACGTCTTTGAGCAATTTGAGACATAACTTGGTCTATTCGCGTCTTTACCTTACGAAACGTGGCACGAAGGCTCAAATAGCAAGTTAGACTTTTAAGAGCACTAAATAGAGTGCAACGGTCCACATTGATGCTTTGGAATTGCTCAACTCTCTCCATAGAGGAGCTTTTCACGTCTTTGAGCAATTTGAGACATAACTTGGTCTATTCGCGTCTTTACCTTACGAAACGTGGCACAAAGGCTCAATTAGAGTGTTAGACATTTAAGAGCACTAAATAGAGTACAACGGTCCACATTGATGCTTTGGAATTGCTCAACTCTCTCCATGGAGGAGCTTTTCACGTTTTTGTGCAATTTCAAACATAACTTGGTCTATTCGCATCTTTACCTTACGAAACGTGGCACGAAGGCTCAAATAGCAAGTTAGACTTTTAAGAGCACTAAATAAGAGTGCAACGGTCCACATTGATGCTTTGGAATTGCTCAACTCTCTCCATAGAGGAGCTTTTCACGTCTTTGAGCAATTTGAGACATAACTTGGTCTATTCGCGTCTTTACCTTACGAAACGTGGCACAAAGGCTCAATTAGAGTGTTAGACATTTAAGAGCACTAAATAGAGTACAACGGTCCACATTGATGCTTTGGAATTGCTCAACTCTCTCCATGGAGGAGCTTTTCACGTTTTTGTGCAATTTCAAACATAACTTGGTCTATTCGCATCTTTACCTTACGAAACGTGGCACGAAGGCTCAAATAGCAAGTTAGACTTTTAGAGCACTAAATAGAGTGCAACGGTCCACATTGATGCTTTGGAATTGCTCAACTCTCTCCATAGAGGAGCTTTTCACGTCTTTGAGCAATTTGAGACATAACTTGGTCTATTCGCTGTCTTTACCTTACGAAACGTGGCACAAAGGCTCAATTAGAGTGTTAGACATTTAAGAGCACTAAATAGAGTACAACGGTCCACATTGATGCTTTGGAATTGCTCGAACTCTCTCCATGGAGGAGCGTTTCACGTTTTTGTGCAATTTCAAACATAACTTGGTCTATTCGCATCTTTACCTTACGAAACGTGGCACGAAGGCTCAAATAGCAAGTTAGACTTTTAGAGCACCTAAATAGAGTGCAACGGTCCACATTGATGCTTTGGAATTGCTCAACTCTCTCCATAGAGGAGCTTTTCACGTCTTTAAGCAATTTGAGACATAACTTGGTCTATTCGCGTCTTTACCTTACGAAACGTGGCACAAAGGCTCAATTAGCAGTGTTAGACATTTAAGAGCACTAAATAGAGTGCAACGGTCCACATTGATGCTTTGGAATTGCTCAACTCTCTCCATAGAGGAGCTTTTCACGTCTTTAAGCAATTTGAGACATAACTTGGTCTATTCGCGTCTTTACCTTACGAAACGTGGCACAAAGGCTCAATTAGAGTGTTAGACATTTAAGAGCACTAAATAGAGTACAACGGTCCACATTGATGCTTTGGAATTGCTCGACTCTCTCCATGGAGGAGCTTTTCACGTTTTTGTGCAATTTCAAACATAACTTGGTCTATTCGCATCTTTACCTTACGAAACGTGGCACGAAGGCTCAAATAGCAAGTTAGACTTTTAGGAGCACTAAATAGAGTGCAACGGTCCACATTGATGCTTTGGAATTGCTCAACTCTCTCCATAGAGGAGCTTTTCACGTCTTTGAGCAATTTGAGACATAACTTGGTCTATTCGCGTCTTTACCTTACGAAACGTGGCACAAAGGCTCAATTAGCAAGTTAGACATTTAAGAGCACTAAATAGAGTACAACGGTCCACATTGATGCTTTGGAATTGCTCAACTCTCTCCATGGAGGAGCTTTTCACGTTTTTGTGCAATTTCAAACATAACTTGGTCTATTCGCATCTTTACCTTACGAAACGTGGCACGAAGGCTCAACTAGCAAGTTAGACTTTTAAGAGCACTAAATAGAGTACAACGGTCCACATTGATGCTTTGGAATTGCTCAACTCTCTCCATAGAGGAGCTTTTCACGTGTTTGTGCAATTTGAGACATAACATGGTCTATTTGCGTCTTTACCTTACGAAACGTGGCACGAAGGCTCAACTAGCAAGTTAGACTTTTAAGAGCACTAAATAGAGTACAACGGTCCACATTGATGCTTTGGAATTGCTCAACTCTCTCCATAGAGGAGCTTTTCACGTCTTTGAGCAATTTGAGACATAACTTGGTCTATTCGCGTCTTTACCTTACGAAACGTGGCACGAAGGCTCAACTAGCAAGTTAGACTTTTAAGAGCACTAAATAGAGTTCAACGGCCCACATTGATGCTTTGGAATTGCTCAACTCTCTCCATAGAGGAGCTTTTCACGTCTTTGAGCAATTTGAGACATAACTTGGTCTATTCGCGTCTTTACCTTACGAAACGTGGCACGAAGGCTCAAATAGCAAGTTAGACTTTTTAGAGCACTAAATAAAGTGCAACGGTCCACATTGATGCTTTGGAATTGCTCAACTCTCTCCATAGAGGAGCTTTTCACGTCTTTGAGCAATTTGAGACATAACTTGGTCTATTCGCGTCTTTACCTTACGAAACGTGGCACAAAGGCTCAATTAGAGTGTTAGACATTTAAGAGCACTAAATAGAGTACAACGGTCCACATTGATGCTTTGGAATTGCTCAACTCTCTCCATGGAGGAGCTTTTCACGTTTTTGTGCAATTTCAAACATAACTTGGTCTATTCGCATCTTTACCTTACGAAACGTGGCACTGAAGGCTCAAATAGAAAGTTAGACTTTTTAGAGCACTAAATAGAGTGCAACGGTCCACATTGATGCTTTGGAATTGCTCAACTCTCTCCATAGAGGAGCTTTTCACGTCTTTGAGCAATTTGAGACATAACTTGGTCTATTCGCGTCTTTACCTTACGAAACGTGGCACGAAGGCTCAACTAGCAAGTTAGACTTTTAAGAGCACTAAATAGAGTGCAACGGTCCACATTGATGCTTTGGAATTGCTCAACTCTCTCCATAGAGGAGCTTTTCACGTCTTTGAGCAATTTGAGACATAACTTGGTCTATTCGCGTCTTTACCTTACGAAACGTGGCACAAAGGCTCAATTACAGTGTTAGACATTTAAGAGCACTAAATAGAGTACAACGGTCCACATTGATGCTTTGGAATTGCTCGACTCTCTCCATAGAGGAGCTTTTCACGTCTTTGAGCAATTTGAGACATAACTTGGTCTATTCGCGTCTTTACCTTACGAAACGTGGCACGAAGGCTCAAATAGCAAGTTAGACTTTTAAGAGCACTGAATAGAGTGCAACGGTCCACATTGATGCTTTGGAATTGCTCAACTCTCTCCATAGAGGAGCTTTTCACGTCTTTGAGCAATTTGAGACATAACTTGGTCTATTCGCGTCTTTACCTTACGAAACGTGGCACAAAGGCTCAATTAGAGTGTTAGACATTTAAGAGCACTAAATAGAGTACAACGGTCCACATTGATGCTTTGGAATTGCTCAACTCTCTCCATAGAGGAGCTTTTCACGTCTTTGAGCAATTTGAGACATAACTTGGTCTATTCGCGTCTTTACCTTACGAAACGTGGCACAAAGGCTCAACTAGAAAGTTAGACTTTTAAGAGCACTAAATAGAGTACAACGGTCCACATTGATGCTTTGGAATTGCTCAACTCTCTCCATAGAGGAGCTTTTCACGTCTTTGAGCAATTTGAGACATAACTTGGTCTATTCGCGTCTTTACCTTACGAAACGTGGCACGAAGGCTCAAATAGCAAGTTAGACTTTTAAGAGCACTAAATAGAGTGCAACGGTCCACATTGATGCTTTGGAATTGCTCAACTCTCTCCATAGAGGAGCTTTTCACGTCTTTAAGCAATTTGAGACATAACTTGGTCTATTCGCGTCTTTACCTTACGAAACGTGGCGCAAAGGCTCAATTAGAGTGTTAGGCATTTAAGAGCACTAAATAGAGTACAACGGTCCACATTGATGCTTTGGAATTGCTCGACTCTCTCCATGGAGGAGTTTTTCATGTTTTTGTGCAATTTCAAACATAACTTGGTCTATTCACATCTTTACCTTACGAAACGTGGCACGAAGGCTCAAATAGCAAGTTAGAATTTTTAGAGCACCAAATAAAGTGCAACGGTCCACATTGATGCTTTGGAATTGCTCAACTCTCTCCATAGAGGAGCTTTTCACGTCTTTGAGCAATTTGAGACATAACTTGGTCTATTCGCGTCTTTACCTTACGAAACGTGGCACAAAGGCTCAATTAGAGTGTTAGACATTTAAGAGCACTAAATAGACATTGATGCTTTGAAATTGCTCAACTCTCTCCATGGAGGAGCTTTTCACGTTTTTGTGCAATTTCAAACATAACTTGGTCTATTCGCATCTTTACCTTACGAAACCTGGCACGAAGGCTCAAATAGCAAGTTAGACTTTTTAGAGCACCAAACAAAGTGCAACGGTCCACATTGATGCTTTGGAATTGCTCAACTCTCTCCATAGAGGAGCTTTTCACGTCTTTAAGCAATTTGAGACATAACTTGGTCTATTCGTGTCTTTACCTTATGAAACGTGGCACAAAGGCTCAGTTAGAGTGTTAGACATTTAATAGCACTAAATAGAGTGCAACGGTCCACATTGATGCTTTGGAATTGCTCGACTCTCTCCATGGAGGAGCGTTTCACGTTTTTGTGCAATTTCAAACATAACTTGGTCTATTCGCATCTTTACCTTACGAAACGTGGCACGAAGGCTCAAATAGCAAGTTAGACTTTTTAGAGCACCAAACAAAGTGCAACGGTCCACATTGATGCTTTGGAATTGCTCAACTCTCTCCATAGAGGAGCTTTTCACGTCTTTAAGCAATTTGAGACATAACTTGGTCTATTCGCGTCTTTACCTTACGAAACGTGGCACAAAGGCTCAATTAGAGTGTTAGACATTTAAGAGCACTAAATAGAGTGCAACGGTCCACATTGATGCTTTGGAATTGCTCAACTCTCTCCATAGAGGAGCTTTTCACGTCTTTGAGCAATTTGAGACATAACTTGGTCTATTCGCGTCTTTACCTTACGAAACGTGGCACAAAGGCTCAATTAGAGTGTTAGACATTTAAGAGCACTAAATAGAGTACAACGGTCCACATTGATGCTTTGGAATTGCTCGACTCTCTCCATGGAGGAGCTTTTCACGTTTTTGTGCAATTTCAAACATAACTTGGTCTATTCGCATCTTTACCTTACGAAACATGGCACGAAGGCTCAAATAGCAAGTTAGACTTTTAGAGCACTAAATAAAGTGCAACGGTCCACATTGATGCTTTGGAATTGCTCAACTCTCTCCATAGAGGAGCTTTTCACGTCTTTGAGCAATTTGAGACATAACTTGGTCTATTCGCGTCTTTACCTTACGAAACGTGGCACAAAGGCTCAATTAGAGTGTTAGACATTTAAGAGCACTAAATAGAGTACAACGGTCCACATTGATGCTTTGGAATTGCTCAACTCTCTCCATCGAGGAGCTTTTCACGATTTTGTGCAATTTCAAACATAACTTGGTCTATTCGCATCTTTACCTTACGAAACGTGGCACGAAGGCTCAAATAGAAAGTTAGACTTTTAAGAGCACTAAATAGAGTGCAACGGTCCACATTGATGCTTTGGAATTGCTCAACTCTCTCCATAGAGGAGCTTTTCACGTCTTTGAGCAATTTGAGACATAACTTGGTCTATTCGCGTCTTTACCTTACGAAACGTGGCACAAAGGCTCAATTAGAGTGTTAGACATTTAAGAGCACTAAATAGAGTACAACGGTCCACATTGATGCTTTGGAATTGCTCAACTCTCTCCATGAGGAGCTTTTCACGATTTTGTGCAATTTCAAACATAACTTGGTCTATTCGCATCTTTACCTTACGAAACGTGGACACGAAGGCTCAAATAGAAAGTTAGACTTTTAGAGCACTAAATAGAGTGCAACGGTCCACATTGATGCTTTGGAATTGCTCAACTCTCTCCAGTAGAGGAGCTTTTCACGTCTTTGAGCAATTTGAGACATAACTTGGTCTATTCGCGTCTTTACCTTACGAAACGTGGCACAAAGGCTCAATTAGCAAGTTAGACATTTAAGAGCACTAAATAGAGTACAACGGTCCACATTGATGCTTTGGAATTGCTCAACTCTCTCCATGGAGGAGCTTTTCACATTTTTGTGCAATTTCAAACATAACTTGGTCTATTCACATCTTTACCTTACGAAACGTGGCACGAAGGCTCAACTAGCAAGTTAGACTTTTAAGAGCAGCTAAATAGAGTACAACAGGTCCACATTGATGCTTTGGAATTGCTCAACTCTCTCCACTAGAGGAGCTTTTCACGTGTTTGTGCAATTTGAGACATAACATTGGTCTATTCGCGTCTTTAGCCTTACGAAACGTGGCACGAAGGCTCAACTAGCGAGTTAGACTTTTAAGAGCACTAAATAGAGTACAACGGTCCTACATTGATGCTTTGGAATTGCTCAACTCTCTCCATAGAGGAGCTTTTCCACGTCTTTGAGCAATTTGAGACATAACTTGGTCTATTCGCGTCTTTACCTTACGAAACGTGGCACGAATGGCTCAACTAGCAAGTTAGACTTTTAAGAGCACTAAATAGAGTTCAACGGTCCCACATTGATGCTTTGGAATTGCTCAACTCTCTCCATAGAGGAGCTTTTCACGTCTTTAAGCAATTTGAGACATAACTTGGTCTATTCGCGTCTTTACCTTACGAAACGTGGCACGAAGGCTCAAATAGCAAGTTAGACTTTGTAGAGCACTAAATAGAGTGCAACGGTCCACATTGAATGCTTTGGAATTGCTCAACTCTCTCCATAGAGGAGCTTTTCACGTCTATGAGCAATTTGAGACATAACTTGGTCTATTCGCGTCTTTACCTTACGAAACGTGGCACAAAGGCTCAATTAGAGTGTTAGACATTTAAGAGCACTAAATAGAGTACAACGGTCCACATTGATGCTTTGGAATTGCTCAACTCTCTCCATGGAGGAGCTTTTCACGTTTTTGTGCAATTTCAAACATAACTTGGTCTATTCGCATCTTTACCTTACGAAACGTGGCACTGAAGGCTCAAATAGAAAGTTAGACTTTTAGAGCACTAAATAGAGTGCAACGGTCCACATTCATGCTTTGGAATTGCTCAACTCTCTCCATAGAGGAGCTTTTCACGTCTTTGAGCAATTTGAGACATAACTTGGTCTATTCGCGTCTTTACCTTACGAAACGTGGCACGAAGGCTCAACTAGCAAGTTAGACTTTTAAGAGCACTAAATAGAGTTCAACGGCCCACATTGATGCTTTGGAATTGCTCAACTCTCTCCATAGAGGAGCTTTTCACGTCTTTGAGCAATTTGAGACATAACTTGGTCTATTCGCGTCTTTACCTTACGAAACGTGGCACAAAGGCTCAACTAGCAAGTTAGACTTTTAAGAGCACTAAATAGAGTACAACGGTCCACATTGATGCTTTGGAATTGCTCAACTCTCTTCCATAGAGGAGCTTTTCACGTCTTTGAGCAATTTGAGACATAACTTGGTCTATTCGCGTCTTTACCTTACGAAACGTGGCACGAAGGCTCAAATAGCAAGTTAGACTTTTAAGAGCACTAAATAGAGTGCAACGGTCCACATTGATGCTTTGGAATTGCTCAACTCTCTCCATAGAGGAGCTTTTCACGTCTTTAAGCAATTTGAGACATAACTTGGTCTATTCGCGTCTTTACCTTACGAAACGTGGCACGAAGGCTCAAATAGCAAGTTAGACTTTGTAGAGCACCTAAATAAAGTGCAACGGTCCACATTGATGCTTTGGAAATTGCTCAACTCTCTCCATAGAGGAGCTTTTCACGTCTATGAGCAATTTGAGACATAACTTGGTCTATTCGCGTCTTTACCTTACGAAACGTGGCACAAAGGCTCAATTAGAGTGTTAGACATTTAAGAGCACTAAATAGTCTACAACGGTCCACATTGATGCTTTGGAATTGCTCAACTCTCTCCATGGAGGAGCTTTTCACGTTTTTGTGCAATTTCAAACATAACTTGGTCTGTTCGCATCTTTACCTTACGAAACGAGGCACGAAGGCTCAAATAGAAAGTTAGACTTTTTAGAGCACTAAATTGAGTGCAACGGTCCACATTGATGCTTTGGAATTGCTCAACTCTCTCCATAGAGGAGCTTTTCACGTCTTTGAGCAATTTGAGACATAACTTGGTCTATTCGCGTCATTACCTTACGAAACGTGGCAGAAAGGCTCAATTGGCAAGTTAGACATTTAAGAGCACTAAATAGAGTACAACGGTCCACATTGATGCTTTGGAATTGCTAAACACTCTCCATGGAGGAGCTTTTCACTTTTTGTGCAATTTCAAACATAGCTTGGTCTATTCGTCATCTTTACCTTACGAAACGTGGCACGAAGGCTCAAATAGCAAGTTAGACTTTTAAGAGCACTAAATAGAGTTAACGGTCCACATTGATGCTTTGTAATTGCTCAACTCTCTCCATAGAGGAGCTTTTCACGTCTTTGAGCAATTTGAGACATAACTTGGTCTATTCGCGTCTTGACCTTACGAAACGTGGCACAAAGGCTCAATTAGGGTGTTAGACATTTAAGAGCACTAAATAGAGTACAACGGTCCACATTGATGCTTTGGAATTGCTCAACTCTCTTCATGGAGGAGCTTTTCACGTTTTTGTGCAATTTCAAACATAACTTGGTCTATTCGCATCTTTACCTTACGAAACGAGGCACGAAGGCTCAAATAGCAAGTTAGACTTTTTAGAGCACTAAATAGAGTGCAACGGTACACATTGATGCTTTGGAATTGCTCAACTCTCTCCATAGAGGAGCTTTTCACGTCTTTGAGCAATTTGAGACATAACTTGGTCTATTTGCGTCATTACCTTACGAAACGTGGCACGAAAGGCTCAATTAGGCAAGTTAGACATTTAAGAGCACTAAATAGAGTACAACGGTCCACATTGATGCTTTGGAATTGCTCAACTCTCTCCATGGAGGAGCTTTTCACGTTTTTGTGCAATTTCAAACATAACTTGGTCTATTCGTCATCTTTACCTTACGAAACGTGGCACGAAGGCTCAAATAGCAAGTTAGACTTTTAAGAGCACTAAACAGAGTTAACGGTCCACATTGATGCTTTGTAATTGCTCAACTCTCTCCATAGAGGAGCTTTTCACGTCTTTGAGCAATTTGAGACATAACTTTGTCTATTCGCGTCTTTACCTTACGAAACGTGGCACGAAGGCTCAACTAGCAAGTTAGACTTTTAAGAGCACTAAATAGAGTACAACGGTCCTACATTGATGCTTTGGAATTGCCTCAACTCTCTCCATAGAGGAGCTTTTCACGTCTTTGAGCAATTTGAGACATAACTTGGTCTATTCGAATCTTTACCTTACGAAACGTGGCACAAAGGCTCAATTATAGTGTTAGACATTTGAGAGCACTAAATAGAGTACAACGGTCCACATTGATGCTTTGGAATTGCTCAACTCTCTCCATGGAGGAGCTTTTCACGTTTTTGTGCAATTTCAAACATAACTTGGTCTATTCGCATCTTTACCTTACAAAACGTGGCACGAAGGCTCAACTAGAAAGTTAGACTTTTAAGAGCAGTCAATAGAGTACAACGGTCCACATTGATGCTTTGGAATTGCTCAACTATCTCCACTAGAGGAGCTTTCACGTGTTTGTGCAATTTGAGACATAACATGGTGTATTTGCGTCTTTACCTTACGAAGCGTGGCACGAAGGCTCAACTAGCAAGTTAGACTTTTAAGAGCACTAAATAGAGTACAACGGTCTACATTGATGCTTTGGAATTGCTCAACTCTCTCCATAGAGGAGCTTTTCACGTCTTTGAGGCAATTTGAGACATAACTTGGTCTATTCGCGTCTTTACCTTACGAAACGTGGCACGAAGGCTCAACTACCAAGTTAGACTTTTTAGAGCACTAAATAGAGTGCAACGGTCCACATTGATGCTTTGGAATTGCTCAACTCTCTCCATGGAGGAGCTTTTCACGTCTTTAAGCAATTTGAGACATAACTTGGTCTATTCGCGTCTTTACCTTACGAAACGTGGCACAAAGGCTCAACTAGCAAGTTAGAATTTTAAGAGCACTAAATAGAGTACAACGGTCCACATTGATGCTTTGGAATTGCTCAACTCTCTCCATAGAGGAGCTTTTCACGTCTTTGAGCAATTTGAGACATAACTTGGTCTATTCGCGTCTTTACCTTACGAAACGTGGCACGAAGGCTCAAATAGCAAGTTAGACTTTTAAGAGCACTAAATAGAGTGAAACGGTCCACATTGATGCTTTGGAATTGCTCAACTCTCTCCATAGAGGAGCTTTTCACGTCTTTGAGCAATTTGAGACATAACTTGGTCTATTCGCGTCTTTACCTTACGAAACGTGGCACAAAGGCTCAACTAGCAAGTTAGACTATTAAGAGCACTAAATAGAGTACAACGGTCCACATTGATGCTTTGGAATTGCTCAACTCTCTCCATAGAGGAGCTTTTCACGTCTTTGAGCAATTTGAGACATAACATGGTCTATTCGCGTCTTTACCTTACGAAACGTGGCACAAAGGCTCAACTAGCAAGTTAGACTATTAAGAGCACTAAATAGAGTACAACGGTCCACATTGATGCTTTGGAATTGCTCAACTCTCTCCATAGAGGAGCTTTTCACGTCTTTGAGCAATTTGAGACATAACTTGGTCTATTCGCGTCTTTACCTTACGAAACGTGGCACGAAGGCTCAAATAGCAAGTTAGACTTTTAAGAGCACTAAATAGAGTGCAACGGTCCACATTGATGCTTTGGAATTGCTCAACTCTCTCCATAGAGGAGCTTTTCACGTCTTTAAGCAATTTGAGACATAATTTGGTCTATTCGCGTCTTTACCTTACGAAACGTGGCACGAAGGCTCAAATAGCAAGTTAGACTTTGTAGAGCACCAAATAAAGTGCAACGGTCCACATTGATGCTTTGGAATTGCTCAACTCTCTCCATAGAGGAGCTTTTCACGTCTTTGAGCAATTTGAGACATAACATGGTCTATTCGCGTCTTTACCTTACGAAACGTGGCACAAAGGCTCAATTAGAGTGTTAGACATTTAAGAGCACTAAATAGGCTACAACGGTCCACATTGATGCTTTGGAATTGCTCAACTCTCTCCATGGAGGAGCTTTTCACGTTTTTGTGCAATTTCGAACATAACTTGGTCTATTCGCATCTTTACCTTACCGAACGTGGCACGAATGCTCAAATAGAAAGTTAGACTTTTTAGAGCACTAAATAGAGTGCAACGGTCCACATTGATGCTTTGGAATTGCTCAACTCTCTCCACAGAGGAGCTTTTCACGTCTTTGAGCAATTTGAGACATAACTTGGTCTATTCGCGTCTTTACCTTACGAAACGTGGCAGAAACGCTCAATTAGCAAGTTAGACATTTAAGAGCACTAAATAGAGTACAACGGTCCACATTGATGCTTTAGACTTGCTCAACTCTCTCCATGGAGGAGCTTTTCACGTTTTTGTGCAATTTCCAACATAACTTGGTCTATTCGTCATCTTTACCTTACGAAACGTGGCACGAAGGCTCAAATAGCAAGTTAGACTTTTAAGAGCACTAAACAGAGTTAACGGTCCACATTGATGCTTTGTAATTGCTCAACTCTCTCCATAGAGGAGCTTTTCACGTCTTTGAGCAATTTGAGACATAACTTTGTCTATTCGCGTCTTTACCTTACGAAACGTGGCATGAAGGCTCAACTAGCAAGTTAGACTTTTAAGAAGCACTAAATATAGTACAACGGTCCTACATTGATGCTTTGGAATTGCTCAACTCTCTCCATAGAGGAGCTTTTCACGTCTTTGAGCAATTTGAGACATAACTTGGTCTATTCGCATCTTTACCCTACGAAACGTGGCACAAAGGCTCAATTATAGTGTTAGACATTTGAGAGCACTAAATAGAGTACAACGGTCCACATTGATGCTTTGGAATTGCTCAACTCTCTCCATGGAGGAGCTTTTCACGTTTTTGTGCAATTTCAAACATAACTTGGTCTATTCGCATCTTTACCTTACAAAACGTGGCACGAAGGCTCAACTAGAAAGTTAGACTTTTAAGAGCAGTCAATAGAGTACAACGGTCCACATTGATGCTTTGGAATTGCTCAACTATCTCCACAGAGGAGCTTTCCACGTGTTTGTGCAATTTGAGACATAACATGGTCTATTTGCGTCTTTACCTTACGAAACGTGGCACGAAGGCTCAACTAGCAAGTTAGACTTTTAAGAGCACTAAATAGAGTACAACGGTCTACATTGATGCTTTGGAATTGCTCAACTCTCTCCATAGAGGAGCTTTTCACGTCTTTGAGGCAATTTGAGACATAACTTGGTCTATTCGCGTCTTTACCTTACGAAACGTGGCACGAAGGCTCAACTAGCAAGTTAGACTTTTAAGAGCACTAAATAGAGTTCAACGGTCCCACATTGATGCTTTGGAATTGCTTCAACTCTCTCCATAGAGGAGCTTTTCACGTCTTTGAGCAATTTGAGACATAACTTGGTCTATTCGCGTCTTTACCTTACGAAACGTGGCACAAAGGCTCAATTAGAGTGTTAGACATTTAAGAGCACTAAATAGAGTACAACGGTCCACATTGATGCTTTGGAATTGCTCAACTCTCTCCATGGAGGAGCTTTTCACGTTTTTGTGCAATTTCAAACATAACTTGGTCTATTCGCATCTTTACCTTACGAAACGATGGCACGAAGGCTCAAATAGCAAGTTAGACTTTTAGAGCACTAAATAGAGTGCAACGGTCCACATTGATGCTTTGGAATTGCTCAACTCTCTCCATAGAGGAGCTTTTCACGTCTTTGAGCAATTTGAGACATAACTTGGTCTATTCGCAGTCTTTACCTTACGAAACGTGGCACAAAGGCTCAATTATAGTGTTAGACATTTGAGAGCACTAAATAGAGTACAACGGTCCACATTGATGCTTTGGAATTGCTCAACTCTCTCCATGGAGGAGCTTTTCACGTTTTTGTGCAATTTCAAACATAACTTGGTCTATTCGCATCTTTACCTTACAAAACGTGGCACGAAGGCTCAACTAGAAAGTTAGACTTTTAAGAGCAGTCAATAGAGTACAACGGTCCACATTGATGCTTTGGAATTGCTCAACTATCTCCACAGAGGAGCTTTCCACGTGTTTGTGCAATTTGAGACATAACATGGTCTATTCGCGTCATTACCTTACGAAACGTGGCAGAAAGGCTCAATTGGCAAGTTAGACATTTAAGAGCACTAAATAGAGTACAACGGTCCACATTGATGCTTTGGAATTGCTCAACTCTCTCCATAGAGGAGCTTTTCACGTCTTTGAGCAATTTGAGACATAACTTGGTCTATTCGCATCTTTACCTTACGAAACGTGGCACAAAGGCTCAATTATAGTGTTAGACATTTGAGAGCACTAAATAGAGTACAACGGTCCACATTGATGCTTTGGAATTGCTCAACTCTCTCCATGGAGGAGCTTTTCACGTTTTTGTGCAATTTCAAACATAACTTGGTCTATTCGCATCTTTACCTTACGAAACGTGGCACGAAGGCTCAACTAGAAAGTTAGACTTTTAAGAGCAGTCAATAGAGTACAACGGTCCACATTGATGCTTTGGAATTGCTCAACTCTCTCCACAGAGGAGCTTTTCCACGTGTTTGTGCAATTTGAGACATAACATGGTCTATTTCGCGTCTTTACCTTACGAAACGTGGCACGAAGGCTCAACTAGCAAGTTAGACTTTTAAGAGCACTAAATAGAGTACAACGGTCCTACATTGATGCTTTGGAATTGCTCAACTCTCTCCATAGAGGAGCTTTTCACGTCTTTGAGCAATTTGAGACATAACTTGGTCTATTCGCGTCATTACCTTACGAAACGTGGCACGAAGGCTCAAATAGCAAGTTAGACTTTGTAGAGCACCAAATAAAGTGCAACGATCCACATTGATGCTTTGAAATTGCTCAACTCTCTCCATAGAGGAGCTTTTCACGTCTTTGAGCAATTTGAGACATAACTTGGTCTATTCGTGTCTTTACCTTACGAAACGTGGCACAAAGGCTCAATTAGAGTGTTAGACATTTAAGAGCACTAAATAGTCTACAACGGTCCACATTGATGCTTTGGAATTGCTCAACTCTCTCCATGGAGGAGCTTTTCACGTTTTTGTGCAATTTCAAACATAACTTGGTCTGTTCGCATCTTTACCTTACGAAACGAGGCACGAAGGCTCAAATAGAAAGTTAGACTTTTTAGAGCACTAAATTGAGTGCAACGGTCCACATTGATGCTTTGGAATTGCTCAACTCTCTCCATAGAGGAGCTTTTCACGTCTTTGAACAATTTGAGACATAACTTGGTCTAGTCGCGTCATTACCTTACGAAACGTGGCAGAAAGGCTCAATTGGCAAGTTAGACATTTAAGAGCACTAAATAGAGTACAACGGTCCACATTGATGCTTTGGAATTGCTAAACTCTCTCCATGGAGGAGCTTTTCACGTTTTTGTGCAATTTCAAACATAACTTGGTCTATTCTCATCTTTAGCTTACGAAACGTGGCACGAAGGACTCAAATAGCAAGTTAGACTTTTAAGAGCACTAAACAGAGTTTAACGGTCCACATTGATGCTTTGTAATTACTCAACTCTCTCCATAGAGGAGCTTTTCACGTCTTTGAGCAATTTGAGACATAACTTTGTCTATTCGCGTCTTTACCTTACGAAACGTGGCACGAAGGCTTAACTAGCAAGTTAGACTTTTAAGAGCACTAAATAGAGTACAACGGTCTACATTGATGCTTTGGAATTGCTCAACTCTCTCCATAGAGGAGCTTTTCACGTCTTTGAGCAATTTGAGACATAACTTGGTCTATTCGCGTCTTTACCTTACGAAAGTGGCACGAAGGCTCAAATAGCAAGTTAGACTTTTAAGAGCACTAAATAGAGTGCAACGGTCAACATTGATGCTTTGGAATTGCTCAACTCTCTCCATAGAGGAGCTTTTCACGTCTTTAAGCAATTTGAGACATAACTTGGTCTATTCGCGTCTTTACCTTACGAAACGTGGCACAAAGGCTCAATTAGAGTGTTAGACATTTAAGAGCACTAAATAGAGTACAACGGTCCACATTGATGCTTTGGAATTGCTCGACTCTCTCCATGGAGGAGCTTTTCACGTTTTTGTGCAATTTCAAACATAACTTGGTCTATTCGCATCTTTACCTTACGAAACGTGGCACGAAGGCTCAAATAGCAAGGTAGACTTTTTAGAGCACTAAATAAAGTGCAACGGTCCACATTGATGCTTTGGAATTGCTCAACTCTCTCCATAGAGGAGTTTTTCACGTCTTTGAGCAATTTGAGACATAACTTGGTCTATTCGCATCTTTACCTTACGAAACGTGGCACAAAGGCTCAATTAGAGTGTTAGACATTTAAGAGCACTAAATAGAGTACAACGGTCCACATTGATGCTTTGGAATTGCTCAACTCTCTCCATGGAGGAGCTTTTCACGTTTTTGTGCAATTTCAAACATAACTTGGTCTATTCACATCTTTACCTTACGAAACGTGGCACGAAGGCTCAAATAGCAAGTTAGACTTTTTAGAGCACCAAATAAAGTGCAACGGTCCACATTGATGCTTTGGAATTGCTCAACTCTCTCCATAGAGGAGCTTTTCACGTCTTTGAGCAATTTGAGACATAACTTGGTCTATTCGCGTCTTTACCTTACGAAACGTGGCACAAAGGCTCAATTAGAGTGTTAGACATTTAAGAGCACTAAATAGACATTGATGCTTTGAAATTGCTCAACTCTCTCCATGGAGGAGCTTTTCACGTTTTTATGCAATTTCAAACATAACTTGGTCTATTCGCATCTTTACCTTACGAAACGCGGCACGAAGGCTCAAATAGAAAGTTAGACTTTTTAGAGCACTAAATAGAGTGCAACGGTCCACATTGATGCTTTGGAATTGCTCAACTCTCTCCGTAGAGGAGCTTTTCACGTCTTTGAGCAATTTGAGACATAACTTGGTCTATTCGCGTCTTTACCTTACGAAACGTGGCACAAAGGCTCAATTAGAGTGTTAGACATTTAAGAGCACTAAATAGACATTGATGCTTTGAAATTGCTCAACTCTCTCCATGGAGGAGCTTTTCACGTTTTTATGCAATTTCAAACATAACTTGGTCTATTCGCATCTTTACCTTACGAAACGCGGCACGAAGGCTCAAATAGAAAGTTAGACTTTTTAGAGCACTAAATAGAGTGCAACGGTCCACATTGATGCTTTGGAATTGCTCAACTCTCTCCGTAGAGGAGCTTTTCACGTCTTCGAGCAATTTGAGACATAACTTGGTCTATTCGCGTCTTTACCTTACGAAACGTGGCACAAAGGCTTAATTAGCAAGTTAGACAATTAAGAGCACTAAATAGAGTACAACGGTCCACATTGATGCTTTGGAATTGCTCAACTCTCTCCACGGAGGAGCTTTTCACGTTTTTGTGCAATTTCAAACATAACTTGGTTCATTCTCATCTTTACCTTACGAAACATGGCACGAAGGCTCACATAGCAAGTTAGACTTTTAAGAGCACTAAACAGAGTGCAACGGTCGACATTGATGCTTTCTAATTGCTCAACTGTCTCCATAGAGGAGCTTTTCACGTCTTTGAGCAATTTGAGACATAACTTTGTCTATTCGCGTCTTTACCTTACGAAACGTGGCACGAAGGCTCAACTAGCAAGTTAGACTTTTAAGAGCACTAAATAGAGTACAACGGTCCACATTGATGCTTTGGAATTGCTCAACTCTCTCCATAGAGGAGCTTTTCACGTCTTTGAGCAATTTGAGATATAACTTGGTCTATTCGCGTCTTTACCTTACGAAACGTGGCACAAAGGCTCAATTAGAGTGTTAGACATTTGAGAGCACTAAATAGAGTACAACGGTCCACATTGATGCTTTGGAATTGCTCAACTCTCACCATGGAGGAGCTTTTCACGTTTTTGTGCATTTTCAAACATAACTTGGTCTATTCGCATCTTTACCTTACAAAACGTGGCACGAAGGCTCAACTAGCAAGTTAGACTTTTAAGAGCAGTCAATAGAGTACAACGGTCCACATTGATGCTTTGGAATTGCTCAACTCTCTCCACAGAGGAGCTTTTCACGTGTTTGTGCAATTTGAGACATAACATGGTCTATTTGCGTCTTTACCTTACGAAACGTGGCACGAAGGCTCAACTAGCAAGTTAGACTTTTAAGAGCACTAAATAGGGTACAACGGTCTATATTGATGCTTTGGAATTGCTCAACTCTCTCCATAGAGGAGCTTTTCACGTCTTTGAGCAATTTGAGACATAACTTGGTCTATTCGCGTCTTTACCTTACGAAACGTGGCACGAAGGCTCAACTAGCAAGTTAGACTTTTAAGAGCACTAAATAGAGTTCAACGGCCCACATTGATGCTTTGGAATTGCTCAACTCTCTCCATAGAGGAGCTTTTCACGTCTTTGAGCAATTTGAGACATAACTTGGTCTATTCGCGTCTTTACCTTACGAAACGTGGCACAAAGGCTCAATTAGAGTGTTAGACATTTAAGAGCACTAAATAGACATTGATGCTTTGAAATTGCTCAACTCTCTCCATGGAGGAGCTTTTCACGTTTTTATGCAATTTCAAACATAACTTGGTCTATTCGCATCTTTACCTTACGAAACGCGGCACGAAGGCTCAAATAGAAAGTTAGACTTTTTAGAGCACTAAATAGAGTGCAACGGTCCACATTGATGCTTTGGAATTGCTCAACTCTCTCCGTAGAGGAGCTTTTCACGTCTTTGAGCAATTTGAGACATAACTTGGTCTATTCGCGTCTTTACCTTACGAAACGTGGCACAAAGGCTCAATTAGCAAGTTAGACAATTAAGAGCACTAAATAGAGTACAACGGTCCACATTGATGCTTTGGAATTGCTCAACTCTCTCCATGGAGGAGCTTTTCACGTTTTTGTGCAATTTCAAACATAACTTGGTTCATTCTCATCTTTACCTTACGAAACGTGGCACAAAGGCTCACATAGCAAGTTAGATTTTTAAGAGCACTAAACAGAGTGCAACGGTCCACATTGATGCTTTCTAATTGCTCAACTGTCTCCATAGAGGAGCTTTTCACGTCTTTGAGCAATTTGACACATAACTTTGTCTATTCGCGTCTTTACCTTACGAAACGTGGCACGAAGGCTCAACTAGCAAGTTAGACTTTTAAGAGCACTAAATAGAGTACAACGGTCCACATTGATGCTTTGGAATTGCTCAACTCTCTCCATGGAGGAGCTTTTCACGTCTTTGAGCAATTTGAGATATAACTTGGTCTATTCGCGTCTTTACCTTACGAAACGTGGAACAAAGGCTCAATTAGAGTGTTAGACATTTGAGAGCACTAAATAGAGTACAACGGTCCACATTGATGCTTTGGAATTGCTCAACTCTCACCATGGAGGAGCTTTTCATGTTTTTGTGCATTTTCAAACATAACTTGGTCTATTCGCATCTTTACCTTACAAAACGTGGCACGAAGGCTCAACTAGCAAGTTAGACTTTTAAGAGCAGTCAATAGAGTACAACGGTCCACATTGATGCTTTGGAATTGCTCAACTCTCTCCACAGAGGAGCTTTTCACGTGTTTGTGAAATTTGAGACATAACATGGTCTATTTGCGTCTTTACCTTACGAAACGTGGCACGAAGGCTCAACTAGCAAGTTAGACTTTAAAGAGCACTAAATAGAGTACAACGGTCTACATTGATGCTTTGGAATTGCTCAACTCTCTCCATAGAGGAGCTTTTCACGTCTTTGAGCAATTTGAGACATAACTTGGTCTATTCGCGTCTTTACCTTACGAAACGTGGCACGAAGGCTCAACTAGCAAGTTAGACTTTTAAGAGCACTAAATAGAGTTCAACGGCCCACATTGATGCTTTGGAATTGCTCAACTCTCTCCATAGAGGAGCTTTTCACGTCTTTGAGCAATTTGAGACATAACTTGGTCTATTCGCGTCTTTACCTTACGAAACGTGGCACAAAGGCTCAATTAGAGTGTTAGACATTTAAGAGCACTAAATAGACATTGATGCTTTGAAATTGCTCAACTCTCTCCATGGAGGAGCTTTTCACGTTTTTATGCAATTTCAAACATAACTTGGTCTATTCGCATCTTTACCTTACGAAACGCGGCACGAAGGCTCAAATAGAAAGTTAGACTTTTTAGAGCACTAAATAGAGTGCAACGGTCCACATTGATGCTTTGGAATTGCTCAACTCTCTCCGTAGAGGAGCTTTTCACGTCTTTGAGCAATTTGAGACATAACTTGGTCTATTCACGTCTTTACCTTACGAAACGTGGCACAAAGGCTCAATTAGCAAGTTAGACAATTAAGAGCACTAAATAGAGTACAACGGTCCACATTGATGCTTTGGAATTGCTCAACTCTCTCCATGGAGGAGCTTTTCACGTTTTTGTGCAATTTCAAACATAACTTGGTTCATTCTCATCTTTACCTTACGAAACGTGGCACGAAGGCTCACATAGCAAGTTAGACTTTTAAGAGCACTAAACAGAGTGCAACGGTCCACATTGATGCTTTCTAATTGCTCAACTGTCTCCATAGAGGAGCTTTTCACGTCTTTGAGCAATTTGACACATAACTTTGTCTATTCGCGTCTTTACCTTACGAAACGTGGCACGAAGGCTCAACTAGCAAGTTAGACTTTTAAGAGCACTAAATAGAGTACAACGGTCCACATTGATGCTTTGGAATTGCTCAACTCTCTCCATAGAGGAGCTTTTCACGTCTTTGAGCAATTTGAGATATAACTTGGTCTATTCGCGTCTTTACCTTACGAAACGTGGAACAAAGGCTCAATTAGAGTGTTAGACATTTGAGAGCACTAAATAGAGTACAACGGTCCACATTGATGCTTTGGAATTGCTCAACTCTCACCATGGAGGAGCTTTTCATGTTTTTGTGCATTTTCAAACATAACTTGGTCTATTCGCATCTTTACCTTACAAAACGTGGCACGAAGGCTCAACTAGCAAGTTAGACTTTTAAGAGCAGTCAATAGAGTACAACGGTCCACATTGATGCTTTGGAATTGCTCAACTCTCTCCACAGAGGAGCTTTTCACGTGTTTGTGAAATTTGAGACATAACATGGTCTATTTGCGTCTTTACCTTACGAAACGTGGCACGAAGGCTCAACTAGCAAGTTAGACTTTAAAGAGCACTAAATAGAGTACAACGGTCCTACATTGATGCTTTGGAATTGCTCAACTCTCTCCATAGAGGAGCTTTTCACGTCTTTGAGCAATTTGAGACATAACTTGGTCTATTCGCGTCTTTACCTTACGAAACGTGGCACGAAGGCTCAACTAGCAAGTTAGACTTTTAAGAGCACTAAATAGAGTTCAACGGCCCACATTGATGCTTTGGAATTGCTCAACTCTCTCCATAGAGGAGCTTTTCACGTCTTTGAGCAATTTGAGACATAACTTGGTCTATTCGTGTCTTTACCTTACGAAATGTGGCACAAAGGCTCAACTAGCAAGTTAGACTTTTAAGAGCACTAAATAGAGTACAACGGTCCACATTGATGCTTTTGAATTGCTCAACTCTCTCCATAGAGGAGCTTTTCACGTCTTTGAGCAATTTGAGACATAACTTGGTCTATTCGCGTCTTTACCTTACGAAACATGCCACGAAGGCTCAAATAGCAAGTTAGACTTTTAAGAGCACTAAATAGAGTGCAACGGTCAACATTGATGCTTTGGAATTGCTCAACTCTCTCCATAGAGGAGCTTTTCACGTCTTTGAGCAATTTGAGACATAACTTGGTCTATTCGTGTCTTTACCTTACGAAATGTGGCACAAGGGCTCAACTAGCAAGTTAGACTTTTAAGAGCACTAAATAGAGTACAACGGTCCACATTGATGCTTTGGAATTGCTCAACTCTCTCCATAGAGGAGCTTTTCACGTCTTTGAGCAATTTGAGACATAACTTGGTCTATTCGTGTCTTTACCTTACGAAATGTGGCACAAAGGCTCAACTAGCAAGTTAGACTTTTAAGAGCACTAAATAGAGTACAACGGTCCACATTGATGCTTTGGAATTGCTCAACTCTCTCCATAGAGGAGCTTTTCACGTCTTTGAGCAATTTGAGACATAACTTGGTCTATTCGCGTCTTTACCTTACGAAACATGGCACGAAGGCTCAAATAGCAAGTTAGACTTTTAAGAGCACTAAATAGAGTGCAACGGTCAACATTGATGCTTTGGAATTGCTCAACTCTCTCCATAGAGGAGCTTTTCACGCCTTTGAGCAATTTGAGATATAACTTGGTCTATTCACGTCTTTACCTTACGAAACGTGGAACAGAGGCTCAATTAGAGTGTTAGACATTTGAGAGCACTAAATAGAGTACAACGGTCCACATTGATGCTTTGGAATTGCTCAACTCTCACCATGGAGGAGCTTTTCACGTTTTTGTGCAATTTTCAAACATAACTTGGTCTATTCGCATCTTTACCTTACAAAACGTGGCACGAAGGCTCAACTAGCAAGTTAGACTTTTAAGAGCAGTCAATAGAGTACAACGGTCCACATTGATGCTTTGGAATTGCTCAACTCTCTCCACAGAGGAGCTTTTCACGTGTTTGTGCAATTTGAGACATAACATGGTCTATTTGCGTCTTTACCTTACGAAACGTGGCACGAAGGCTCAATTAGCAAGTTAGACAATTAAGAGCACTAAATAGAGTACAACGGTCCACATTGATGCTTTGGAATTGCTCAACTCTCTCCATGGAGGAGCTTTTCACGTTTTTGTGCAATTTCAAACATAACTTGGTTCATTCTCATCTTTACGTTACGAAACGTGGCACGAAGGCTCACATAGCAAGTTAGACTTTTAAGAGCACTAAACAGAGTGCAACGGTCCACATTGATGCTTTCTAATTGCTCAACTGTCTCCATAGAGGAGCTTTTCACGTCTTTGAGCAATTTGAGACATAACTTGGTCTATTCGCGTCTTTACCTTACGAAACATGGCACGAAGGCTCAAATAGCAAGTTAGACTTTTAAGAGCACTAAATAGAGTGCAACGGTCAACATTGATGCTTTGGAATTGCTCAACTCTCTCCATAGAGGAGCTTTTCACGTCTTTGAGCAATTTGAGATATAACTTGGTCTATTCGCGTCTTTACCTTACGAAACGTGGAACAGAGGCTCAATTAGAGTGTTAGACATTTGAGAGCACTAAATAGAGTACAACGGTCCACATTGATGCTTTGGAATTGCTCAACTCTCACCATGGAGGAGCTTTTCACGTTTTTGTGCATTTTCAAACATAACTTGGTCTATTCGCATCTTTACCTTACAAAACGTGGCACGAAGGCTCAACTAGCAAGTTAGACTTTTAAGAGCAGTCAATAGAGTACAACGGTCCACATTGATGCTTTGGAATTGCTCAACTCTCTCCATAGAGGAGCTTTTCACGTCTTTAAGCAATTTGAGACATAACTTGGTCTATTCGCGTCTTTACCTTACGAAACGTGGCACAAAGGCTCAATTAGAGTGTTAGACATTTAAGAGCACTAAATAGAGTGCAACGGTCCACATTGATGCTTTGGAATTGCTCAACTCTCTCCATAGAGGAGCTTTTCACGTCTTTAAGCAATTTGAGACATAACTTGGTCTATTCGCGTCTTTACCTTACGAAACGTGGCACAAAGGCTCAATTAGAGTGTTAGACATTTAAGAGCACTAAATAGAGTACAACGGTCCACATTGATGCTTTGGAATTGCTCGACTCTCTCCATGGAGGAGCTTTTCACGTTTTTGTGCAATTTCAAACATAACTTGGTCTATTCGCATCTTTACCTTACGAAACATGGCACGAAGGCTCAAATAGCAAGTTAGACTTTTAGAGCACCAAATAAAGTGCAACGGTCCACATTGATGCTTTGGAATTGCTCAACTCTCTCCAGTAGAGGAGCTTTTCACGTCTTTGAGCAATTTGAGACATAACTTGGTCTATTCGCGTCTTTACCTTACGAAACGTGGCACGAAAGGCTCAATTAGCAAGTTAGACATTTAAGAGCACTAAATAGAGCTACAACGGTCCACATTGATGCTTTGGAATTGCTCAACTCTCTCCATGGAGGAGCTTTTCACAGTTTTGTGCAATTTCAAACATAACTTGGTCTATTCAGCATCTTTACCTTACGAAACGTGGCACGAAGGCTCAACTAGCAAGTTAGACTTTTAAGAGCACTAAATAGAGTACAACAGGTCCACATTGATGCTTTGGAATTGCTCAACTCTCTCCATAGAGGAGCTTTTCACGTGTTTGTGCAATTTGAGACATAACATTGGTCTATTTCGTGTCTTTACCTTACGAAACGTGGCACGAAGGCTCAACTAGCGAAGTTAGACTTTTAAGAGCACTAAATAGAGTACAACGGTCCTACATTGATGCTTTGGAATTGCTCAACTCTCTCCATAGAGGAGCTTTTCACGTCTTTGAGCAATTTGAGACATAACTTGGTCTATTCGCGTCTTTACCTTACGAAACGTGGCACGAAGGCTCAACTAGCAAGTTAGACTTTTAAGAGCACTAAATAGAGTTACAACGGTCCCACATTGATGCTTTGGAATTGCTCAACTCTCTCCATAGAGGAGCTTTTCACGTCTTTAAGCAATTGGAGACATAACTTGGTCTATTCGCGTCTTTACCTTACGAAACGTGGCACGAAGGCTCAAATAGCAAGTTAGACTTTGTAGAGCACCAAATAAAGTGCAACGGTCCACATTGATGCTTTGGAATTGCTCAACTCTCTCCATAGAGGAGCTTTTCACGTCTATGAGCAATTTGAGACATAACCTGGTCTATTCGCGTCTTTACCTTACGAAACGTGGCACAAAGGCTCAATTAGAGTGTTAGACATTTAAGAGCACTAAATAGAGTACAACGGTCCACATTGATGCTTTGGAATTGCTCAACTCTCTCCCTGGAGGAGCTTTTCACGTTTTTGTGCAATTTCAAACATAACTTGGTCTATTCGCATCTTTACCTTACGAAACGTGGCATGAAGGCTCAAATAGAAAGTTAGACTTTTTTAGAGCACTAAATTGAGTGCAACGGTCCACATTGATGCTTTGGAATTGCTCAACTCTCTCCATAGAGGAGCTTTTCACGTCTTTGAGCAATTTGAGACATAACTTGGTCTATTCGCGTCTTTACCTTACGAAACGTGGCACGAAGGCTCAACTAGCAAGTTAGACTTTTAAGAGCACTAAATAGAGTGCAACGGTCCACATTGATGCTTTGGAATTGCTCAACTCTCTCCATAGAGGAGCTTTTCACGTCTTTGAGCAATTTGAGACATAACTTGGTCTATTCGCGTCTTTACCTTACGAAACGTGGCGCAAAGGCTCAATTAGAGTGTTAGGCATTTAAGAGCACTAAATAGAGTACAACGGTCCACATTGATGCTTTGGAATTGCTCGACTCTCTCCATAGAGGAGCTTTTCACGTCTTTGAGCAATTTGAGACACAACTTGGTCTATTCGCGTCTTTACCTTACGAAACGTGGCACGAAGGCTCAAATAGCAAGTTAGACTTTTAAGAGCACTAAATAGAGTGCAACGGTCCACATTGATGCTTTGGAATTGCTCAACTCTCTCCATAGAGGAACTTTTCACGTCTTTAAGCAATTTGAGACATAACTTGGTCTATTCGCGTCTTTACCTTACGAAACGTGGCGCAAAGGCTCAATTAGAGTGTTAGGCATTTAAGAGCACTAAATAGAGTACAACGGTCCACATTGATGCTTTGGAATTGCTCAACTCTCTCCATAGAGGAGCTTTTCACGTCTTTAAGCAATTTGAGACATAACTTGGTCTATTCGTGTCTTTACCTTACGAAACGTGGCACAAAGGCTCAACTAGAAAGTTAGACTTTTAAGAGCACTAAATAGAGTACAACGGTCCACATTGATGCTTTGGAATTGCTCAACTCTCTCCATAGAGGAGCTTTTCACGTCTTTGAGCAATTTGAGACACAACTTGGTCTATTCGCGTCTTTACCTTACGAAACGTGGCACGAAGGCTCAAATAGCAAGTTAGACTTTTAAGAGCACTAAATAGAGTGCAACGGTCCACATTGATGCTTTGGAATTGCTCAACTCTCTCCATAGAGGAGCTTTTCACGTCTTTGAAGCAATTTGAGACATAACTTGGTCTATTCGCGTCTTTACCTTACGAAACGTGGCACAAAGGCTCAATTAGAGTGTTAGACATTTAAGAGCACTAAATAGAGTACAACGGTCCACATTGATGCTTTGGAATTGCTCGAACTCTCTCCATGGAGGAGCTTTTCACTGTTTTTGTGCAATTTCAAACATAACTTGGTCTATTCAGCATCTTTACCTTACGAAACGTGGCACGAAGGCTCAAATAGCAAGTTAGACTTTTTAGAGCACTCAAATAAAGTGCAACGGTCCACATTGATGCTTTGTAATTGCTCAACTCTCTCCATAGAGGAGCTTTTCACGTCTTTGAGCAATTTGAGACATAACTTGGTCTATTCGCGTCTTTACCTTACGAAACGTGGCACAAAGGCTCAATTAGAGTGTTAGACATTTAAGAGCACTAAATAGAGTACAACGGTCCACATTGATGCTTTGGAATTGCTCAACTCTCTTCATGGAGGAGCTTTTCACGTTTTTGTGCAATTTCAAACATAACTTGGTCTATTCGAATCTTTACCTTACGAAACGTGGCACGAAGGCTCAAATAGCAAGTTAGACTTTTTAGAGCACTAAATAGAGTGCAACGGTACACATTGATGCTTTGGAATTGCTCAACTCTCTCCATAGAGGAGCTTTTCACGTCTTTGAGCAATTTGAGACATAACTTGCTCTATTCGCGTCTTTACCTTACTGAAACGTGGCACAAAGGCTCAATTAGAGTGTTAGACATTTAAGAGCACTAAATAGAGTGCAACGGTCCACATTGATGCTTTGGAATTGCTCAACTCTCTCCATGGAGGAGCTTTTCACGTTTTTGTGCAATTTCAAACATAACTTGGTCTATTCGCGTCTTTACCTTACGAAACGTGGCACAAAGGCTCAATTAGCAAGTTAGACATTTAGAGCACCAAATAAAGTGCAACAGTCCACATTGATGCTTTGGAATTGCTCAACTCTCTCCATAGAGGAGCTTTTCACGTCTTTAAGCAATTTGAGACATAACTTGGTCTATTCGCGTCTTTACCTTACGAAACGTGGCACAAAGGCTCAATTAGAGTGTTAGACATTTAAGAGCACTAAATAGAGTGCAACGGTCCACATTGATGCTTTGGAATTGCTCAACTCTCTCCATAGAGGAGCTTTTCACGTCTTTAAGCAATTTGAGACATAACTTGGTCTATTCGCGTCTTTACCTTACGAAACGTGGCACAAAGGCTCAATTAGAGTGTTAGACATTTAAGAGCACTAAATAGAGTACAACGGTCCACATTGATGCTTTGGAATTGCTCGACTCTCTCCATGGAGGAGCTTTTCACGTTTTTGTGCAATTTCAAACATAACTTGGTCTATTCGCATCTTTACCTTACGAAACATGGCACGAAGGCTCAAATAGCAAGTTAGACTTTTTAGAGCACCAAATAAAGTGCAACGGTCCACATTGATGCTTTGGAATTGCTCAACTCTCTCCATAGAGGAGCTTTTCACGTCTTTGAGCAATTTGAGACATAACTTGGTCTATTCGCGTCTTTACCTTACGAAACGTGGCACAAAGGCTCAATTAGAGTGTTAGACATTTAAGAGCACTGAATAGACATTGATGCTTTGAAATTGCTCAACTCTCTCCATGCAGGAGCTTTTCACGATTTTGTGCAATTTCAAACATAACTTGGTCTATTCGCATCTTTACCTTACGAAACGCGGCACGAAGGCTCAAATAGAAAGTTAGACTTTTTAGAGCACTAAATAGAGTGAAACGGTCCACATTGATGCTTTGGAATTGCTCAACTCTCTCCGTAGAGGAGCTTTTCACGACTTTGAGCAATTTGAGACATAACTTGGTCTATTCGCGTCTTTACCTTACGAAACGTGGCACAAAGGCTCAATTAGAGTGTTAGACATTTAAGAGCACTAAATAGACATTGATGCTTTGAAATTGCTCAACTCTCTCCATGCAGGAGCTTTTCACGATTTTGTGCAATTTCAAACATAACTTGGTCTATTCGCATCTTTACCTTACGAAACGCGACACGAAGGCTCAAATAGAAAGTTAGACTTTTTAGAGCACTAAATAGTGTGCAACGGTCCACATTGATGCTTTGGAATTGCTCAACTCTCTCCGTAGAGGAGCTTTTCACGTCTTTGAGCAATTTGAGACATAACTTGGTCTCTTCGCGTCTTTACCTTACGAAACGTGGCACAAAGGCTCAATTAGCAAGTTAGACATTTAAGAGCACTAAATAGAGCACAACGGTCCACATTGATGCTTTGGAATTGCTCAACTCTCTCCATGGAGGAGCTTTTCACATTTTTGTGCAATTTCAAACATAACTTGGTCTATTCACATCTTTACCTTACAAAACGTGGCACGAAGGCTCAACTAGCAAGTTAGACTTTTAAGAGCAGTCAATAGAGTACAACAGTCCACATTGATGCTTTGGAATTGCTCAACTCCCTCCACAGAGGAGCTTTTCACGTGTTTGTGCAATTTGAGACATAACATGGTCTATTTGCGTCTTTAGCTTACGAAACGTGGCACGAAGGCTCAACTAGCGAGTTAGACTTTTAAGAGCACTAAATAGAGTACAACGGTCTACATTGATGCTTTGGAAATGCTCAACTCTCTCCATACAGGAGCTTTCCACGTCTTTGAGCAATTTGAGACATAACTTGGTCTATTCGCGTCTTTACCTTACGAAACGTGGCACGATGGCTCAACTAGCAAGTTAGACTTTTAAGAGCACTAAATAGAGTTCAACGGCCCACATTGATGCTTTGGAATTGCTCAACTCTCTCCATAGAGGAGCTTTTCACGTCTTTAAGCAATTGGAGACATAACTTGGTCTATTCGCGTCTTTACCTTAGAAACGTGGCACGAAGGCTCAAATAGCAAGTTAGACTTTGTAGAGCACGAAATAAAGTGCAACGGTCCACATTGAAGCTTTGGAATTGCTCAACTCTCTCCATAGAGGAGCTTTTCACGTCTATGAGCAATTTGAGACATAACCTGGTCTATTCGCGTCTTTACCTTACGAAACGTGGCACAAAGGCTCAATTAGAGTGTTAGACATTTAAGAGCACTAAATAGTCTACAACGGTCCACATTGATGCTTTGGAATTGCTCAACTCTCTCCCTGGAGGAGCTTTTCACGTTTTTGTGCAATTTCAAACATAACTTGGTCTATTCGCATCTTTACCTTACGAAACGTGGCATGAAGGCTCAAATAGAAAGTTAGACTTTTTAGAGCACTAAATTGAGTGCAACGGTCCACATTGATGCTTTGGAATTGCTCAACTCTCTCCATAGAGGAGCTTTTCACGTCTTTGAGCAATTTGAGACATAACTTGGTCTATTCGCGTCTTTACCTTACGAAACGTGGCACGAAGGCTCAACTAGCAAGTTAGACTTTTAAGAGCACTAAATAGAGTTCAACGGCCCACATTGATGCTTTGGAATTGCTCAACTCTCTCCATAGAGGAGCTTTTCACGTCTTTGAGCAATTTGAGACATAACTTGGTCTATTCGCGTCTTTACCTTACGAAACGTGGCACAAAGGCTCAACTAGCAAGTTAGACTTTTAAGAGCACTAAATAGAGTACAACGGTCCACATTGATGCTTTGGAATTGCTCAACTCTTTCCATAGAGGAGCTTTTCACGTCTTTGAGCAATTTGAGACATAACTTGGTCTATTCGCGTCTTTACCTTACGAAACGTGGCACGAAGGCTCAAATAGCAAGTTAGACTTTTAAGAGCACTAAATAGAGTGCAACGGTCCACATTGATGCTTTGGAATTGCTCAACTCTCTCCATAGAGGAGCTTTTCACGTCTTTAAGCAATTTGAGACATAACTTGGTCTATTCGCGTCTTTACCTTACGAAACGTGGCACGAAGGCTCAAATAGCAAGTTAGACTTTGTAGAGCACCAAATAAAGTGCAACGGTCCACATTGATGCTTTGAAATTGCTCAACTCTCTCCATAGAGGAGCTTTTCACGTCTATGAGCAATTTGAGACATAACTTGGTCTATTCGCGTCTTTACCTTACGAAACGTGGCACAAAGGCTCAATTAGAGTGTTAGACATTTAAGAGCACTAAATAGTCTACAACGGTCCACATTGATGCTTTGGAATTGCTCAACTCTCTCCATGGAGGAGCTTTTCACGTTTTTGTGCAATTTCAAACATAACTTGGTCTGTTCGCATCTTTACCTTACGAAACGAGGCACGAAGGCTCAAATAGAAAGTTAGACTTTTTAGAGCACTAAATTGAGTGCAACGGTCCACATTGATGCTTTGGAATTGCTCAACTCTCTCCATAGAGGAGCTTTTCACGTCTTTGAGCAATTTGAGACATAACTTGGTCTATTCGCGTCATTACCTTACGAAACGTGGCAGAAAGGCTCAATTGGCAAGTTAGACATTTAAGAGCACTAAATAGAGTACAACGGTCCACATTGATGCTTTGGAATTGCTAAACACTCTCCATGGAGGAGCTTTTCACTTTTTGTGCAATTTCAAACATAGCTTGGTCTATTGTCATCTTTACCTTACGAAACGTGGCACGAAGGCTCAAATAGCAAGTTAGACTTTTAAGAGCACTAAACAGAGTTTAACGGTCCACATTGATGCTTTGTAATTGCTCAACTCTCTCCATAGAGGAGCTTTTCACGTCTTTGAGCAATTTGAGACATAACTTTGTCTATTCGCGTCTTTACCTTACGAAACGTGGCACAAAGGCTCAATTAGAGTGTTAGACATTTAAGAGCACTAAATAGTCTACAACGGTCCACATTGATGCTTTGGAATTGCTCAACTCTCTCCATGGAGGAGCTTTTCACGTTTTTGTGCAATTTCAAACATAACTTGGTCTGTTCGCATCTTTACCTTACGAAACGAGGCACGAAGGCTCAAATAGAAAGTTAGACTTTTTAGAGCACTAAATTGAGTGCAACGGTCCACATTGATGCTTTGGAATTGCTCAACTCTCTCCATAGAGGAGCTTTTCACGTCTTTGAGCAATTTGAGACATAACTTGGTCTATTCGCGTCATTACCTTACGAAACGTGGCAGAAAGGCTCAATTGGCAAGTTAGACATTTAAGAGCACTAAATAGAGTACAACGGTCCACATTGATGCTTTGGAATTGCTAAACACTCTCCATGGAGGAGCTTTTCACTTTTTGTGCAATTTCAAACATAACTTGGTCTATTGTCATCTTTACCTTACGAAACGTGGCACGAAGGCTCAAATAGCAAGTTAGACTTTTAAGAGCACTAAACAGAGTTTAACGGTCCACATTGATGCTTTGTAATTGCTCAACTCTCTCCATAGAGGAGCTTTTCACGTCTTTGAGCAATTTGAGACATAACTTTGTCTATTCGCGTCTTTACCTTACGAAACGTGGCACGAAGGCTCAACTAGCAAGTTAGACTTTTAAGAGCACTAAATAGAGTACAACGGTCTACATTGATGCTTTGGAATTCCTCAACTCTCTCCATAGAGGAGCTTTTCACGTCTTTGAGCAATTTGAGACATAACTTGGTCTATTCGAATCTTTACCTTACGAAACGTGGCACAAAGGCTCAATTATAGTGTTAGACATTTGAGAGCACTAAATAGAGTACAACGGTCCACATTGATGCTTTGGAATTGCTCAACTCTCTCCATGGAGGAGCTTTTCACGTTTTTGTGCAATTTCAAACATAACTTGGTCTATTCGCATCTTTACCTTACAAAACGTGGCACGAAGGCTCAACTAGAAAGTTAGACTTTTAAGAGCAGTCAATAGAGTACAACGGTCCACATTGATGCTTTGGAATTGCTCAACTATCTCCACAGAGGAGCTTTCCACGTGTTTGTGCAATTTGAGACATAACATGGTCTATTTGCGTCTTTACCTTACGAAACGTGGCACGAAGGCTCAACTAGCAAGTTAGACTTTTAAGAGCACTAAATAGAGTACAACGGTCTACATTGATGCTTTGGAATTGCTCAACTCTCTCCATAGAGGAGCTTTTCACGTCTTTGAGGAATTTGAGACATAACTTGGTCTATTCGCGTCTTTGCCTTACGAAACGTGGCACGAAGGCTCAACTAGCAAGTTAGACTTTTAAGAGCACTAAATAGAGTTCAACGGCCCACATTGATGCTTTGGAATTGCTTAACTCTCTCCATAGAGGAGGTTTTCACGTCTTTGAGCAATTTGAGACATAACTTGGTCTATTCGTGTCTTTACCTTACGAAACGTGGCACAAAGGCTCAACTAGCAAGTTAGAATTTTAAGAGCACTAAATAAAGTACAACGGTCCACATTGATGCTTTGGAATTGCTCAACTCTCTCCATAGACGAGCTTTTCACGTCTTTGAGCAATTTGAGACATAACTTGGTCTATTCGCCTCTTTACCTTACGAAACGTGGCACGAAGGCTCAAATAGCAAGTTAGACTTTTAAAAGCACTAAATAGAGTGAAACGGTCCACATTGATGCTTTGGAATTGCTCAACTCTCTCCATAGAGGAGCTTTTCACGTCTTTGAGCAATTTGAGACATAACTTGGTCTATTCGCGTCTTTACCTTACGAAACGTGGCACAAAGGCTCAACTAGCAAGTTAGACTATTAAGAGCACTAAATAGAGTACAACGGTCCACATTGATGCTTTGGAATTGCTCAACTCTCTCCATAGAGGAGCTTTTCACGTCTTTGAGCAATTTGAGACATAACATGGTCTATTCGCGTCTTTACCTTACGAAACGTGGCACAAAGGCTCAACTAGCAAGTTAGACTATTAAGAGCACTAAATAGAGTACAACGGTCCACATTGATGCTTTGGAATTGCTCAACTCTCTCCATAGAGGAGCTTTTCACGTCTTTGAGCAATTTGAGACATAACTTGGTCTATTCGCGTCTTTACCTTACGAAACGTGGCACGAAGGCTCAAATAGCAAGTTAGACTTTTAAGAGCACTAAATAGAGTGCAACGGTCCACATCGATGCTTTGGAATTGCTCAACTCTCTCCATAGAGGAGCTTTTCACGTCTTTAAGCAATTTGAGACATAACTTGGTCTATTCGCGTCTTTACCTTACGAAACGTGGCACGAAGGCTTAAATAGCAAGTTAGACTTTGTAGAGCACCAAATAAAGTGCAACGGTCCACATTGATGCTTTGAAATTGCTCAACTCTCTCCATAGAGGAGCTTTTCACGTCTATGAGCAATTTGAGACATAACTTGGTCTATTCGCGTCTTTACCTTACGAAACGTGGCACAAAGGCTCAATTAGAGTGTTAGACATTTAAGAGCACTAAATAGTCTACAACGGTCCACATTGATGCTTTGGAATTGCTCAACTCTCTCCATGGAGGAGCTTTTCACGTTTTTGTGCAATTTCAAACATAACTTGGTCTGTTCGCATCTTTACCTTACGAAACGAGGCACGAAGGCTCAAATAGAAAGTTAGACTTTTTAGAGCACTAAATTGAGTGCAACGGTCCACATTGATGCTTTGGAATTGCTCAACTCTCTCCATAGAGGAGCTTTTCACGTCTTTGAGCAATTTGAGACATAACTTGGTCTATTCGCGTCATTACCTTACGAAACGTGGCAGAAAGGCTCAATTGGCAAGTTAGACATTTAAGAGCACTAAATAGAGTACAACGGTCCACATTGATGCTTTGGAATTGCTAAACTCTCTCCATGGAGGAGCTTTTCACGTTTTTGTGCAATTTCCAACATAACTTGGTCTATTGTCATCTTTACCTTACGAAACGTGGCACGAAGGCTCAAATAGCAAGTTAGACTTTTAAGAGCACTAAACAGAGTTTAACGGTCCACATTGATGCTTTGTAATTGCTCAACTCTCTCCATAGAGGAGCTTTTCACGTCTTTGACCAATTTGAGACATAACTTTGTCTATTCGCGTCTTTACCTTACGAAACGTGGCATGAAGGCTCAACTAGCAAGTTAGACTTTTAAGAACACTAAATATAGTACAACGGTCTACATTGATGCTTTGGAATTGCTCAACTCTCTCCATAGAGGAGCTTTTCACGTCTTTGAGCAATTTGAGACATAACTTGGTCTATTCGCATCTTTACCCTACGAAACGTGGCACAAAGGCTCAATTATAGTGTTAGACATTTGAGAGCACTAAATAGAGTACAACGGTCCACATTGATGCTTTGGAATTGCTCAACTCTCTCCATGGAGGAGCTTTTCACGTTTTTGTGCAATTTCAAACATAACTTGGTCTATTCGCATCTTTACCTTACAAAACGTGGCACGAAGGCTCAACTAGAAAGTTAGACTTTTAAGAGCAGTCAATAGAGTACAACGGTCCACATTGATGCTTTGGAATTGCTCAACTATCTCCACAGAGGAGCTTTCCACGTGTTTGTGCAATTTGAGACATAACATGGTCTATTTGCGTCTTTACCTTACGAAACGTGGCACGAAGGCTCAACTAGCAAGTTAGACTTTTAAGAGCACTAAATAGAGTACAACGGTCTACATTGATGCTTTGGAATTGCTCAACTCTCTCCATAGAGGAGCTTTTCACGTCTTTGAGGAATTTGAGACATAACTTGGTCTATTCGCGTCTTTACCTTCCGAAACGTGGCACGAAGGCTCAACTAGCAAGTTAGACTTTTAAGAGCACTAAATAGAGTTCAACGGCCCACATTGATGCTTTGGAATTGCTTAACTCTCTCCATAGAGGAGGTTTTCACGTCTTTGAGCAATTTGAGACATAACTTGGTCTATTCGCGTCTTTACCTTACGAAACGTGGCACAAAGGCTCAATTAGAGTGTTAGACATTTAAGAGCACTAAATAGTCTACAACGGTCCACATTGATGCTTTGGAATTGCTCAACTCTCTCCATGGAGGAGCTTTTCACGTTTTTGTGCAATTTCAAACATAACTTGGTCTGTTCGCATCTTTACCTTACGAAACGAGGCACGAAGGCTCAAATAGAAAGTTAGACTTTTTAGAGCACTAAATTGAGTGCAACGGTCCACATTGATGCTTTGGAATTGCTCAACTCTCTCCATAGAGGAGCTTTTCACGTCTTTGAGCAATTTGAGACATAACTTGGTCTATTCGCATCTTTACCTTACGAAACGTGGCACAAAGGCTCAATTATAGTGTTAGACATTTGAGAGCACTAAATAGAGTACAACGGTCCACATTGATGCTTTGGAATTGCTCAACTCTCTCCATGGAGGAGCTTTTCACGTTTTTGTGCAATTTCAAACATAACTTGGTCTATTCGCATCTTTACCTTACAAAACGTGGCACGAAGGCTCAACTAGAAAGTTAGACTTTTAAGAGCAGTCAATAGAGTACAACGGTCCACATTGATGCTTTGGAATTGCTCAACTATCTCCACAGAGGAGCTTTCCACGTGTTTGTGCAATTTGAGACATAACATGGTCTATTCGCGTCATTACCTTACGAAACGTGGCAGAAAGGCTCAATTGGCAAGTTAGACATTTAAGAGCACTAAATAGAGTACAACGGTCCACATTGATGCTTTGGAATTGCTCAACTCTCTCCATAGAGGAGCTTTTCACGTCTTTGAGCAATTTGAGACATAACTTGGTCTATTCGCATCTTTACCTTACGAAACGTGGCACAAAGGCTCAATTATAGTGTTAGACATTTGAGAGCACTAAATAGAGTACAACGGTCCACATTGATGCTTTGGAATTGCTCAACTCTCTCCATGGAGGAGCTTTTCACGTTTTTGTGCAATTTCAAACATAACTTGGTCTATTCGCATCTTTACCTTACAAAACGTGGCACGAAGGCTCAACTAGAAAGTTAGACTTTTAAGAGCAGTCAATAGAGTACAACGGTCCACATTGATGCTTTGGAATTGCTCAACTATCTCCACAGAGGAGCTTTCCACGTGTTTGTGCAATTTGAGACATAACATGGTCTATTTCCGTCTTTACCTTACGAAACGTGGCACGAAGGCTCAACTAGCAAGTTAGACTTTTAAGAGCACTAAATAGAGTACAACGGTCTACATTGATGCTTTGGAATTGCTCAACTCTCTCCATAGAGGAGCTTTTCACGTCTTTGAGCAATTTGAGACATAACTTGGTCTATTCGCGTCATTACCTTACGAAACGTGGCACGAAGGCTCAAATAGCAAGTTAGACTTTGTAGAGCACCAAATAAAGTGCAACGATCCACATTGATGCTTTGAAATTGCTCAACTCTCTCCATAGAGGAGCTTTTCACGTCTTTGAGCAATTTGAGACATAACTTGGTCTATTCGTGTCTTTACCTTACGAAACGTGGCACAAAGGCTCAATTAGAGTGTTAGACATTTAAGAGCACTAAATAGTCTACAACGGTCCACATTGATGCTTTGGAATTGCTCAACTCTCTCCATGGAGGAGCTTTTCACGTTTTTGTGCAATTTCAAACATAACTTGGTCTGTTCGCATCTTTACCTTACGAAACGAGGCACGAAGGCTCAAATAGAAAGTTAGACTTTTTAGAGCACTAAATTGAGTGCAACGGTCCACATTGATGCTTTGGAATTGCTCAACTCTCTCCATAGAGGAGCTTTTCACGTCTTTGAACAATTTGAGACATAACTTGGTCTAGTCGCGTCATTACCTTACGAAACGTGGCAGAAAGGCTCAATTGGCAAGTTAGACATTTAAGAGCACTAAATAGAGTACAACGGTCCACATTGATGCTTTGGAATTGCTAAACTCTCTCCATGGAGGAGCTTTTCACGTTTTTGTGCAATTTCAAACATAACTTGGTCTATTCTCATCTTTAGCTTACGAAACGTGGCACGAAGAATCAAATAGCAAGTTAGACTTTTAAGAGCACTAAACAGAGTTTAACGGTCCACATTGATGCTTTGTAATTACTCAACTCTCTCCATAGAGGAGCTTTTCACGTCTTTGAGCAATTTGAGACATAACTTTGTCTATTCGCGTCTTTACCTTACGAAACGTGGCACGAAGGCTTAACTAGCAAGTTAGACTTTTAAGAGCACTAAATAGAGTACAACGGTCTACATTGATGCTTTGGAATTGCTCAACTCTCTCCATAGAGGAGCTTTTCACGTCTTTGAGCAATTTGAGACATAACTTGGTCTATTCGCGTCTTTACCTTACGAAAGTGGCACGAAGGCTCAAATAGCAAGTTAGACTTTTAAGAGCACTAAATAGAGTGCAACGGTCAACATTGATGCTTTGGAATTGCTCAACTCTCTCCATAGAGGAGCTTTTCACGTTTTTAAGCAATTTGAGACATAACTTGGTCTATTCGCGTCTTTACCTTACGAAACGTGGCACAAAGGCTCAATTAGAGTGTTAGACATTTAAGAGCACTAAATAGAGTACAACGGTCCACATTGATGCTTTGGAATTGCTCGACTCTCTCCATGGAGGAGCTTTTCACGTTTTTGTGCAATTTCAAACATAACTTGGTCTATTCGCATCTTTACCTTACGAAACGTGGCACGAAGGCTCAAATAGCAAGGTAGACTTTTTAGAGCACTAAATAAAGTGCAACGGTCCACATTGATGCTTTGGAATTGCTCAACTCTCTCCATAGAGGAGTTTTTCACGTCTTTGAGCAATTTGAGACATAACTTGGTCTATTCGCATCTTTACCTTACGAAACGTGGCACAAAGGCTCAATTAGAGTGTTAGACATTTAAGAGCACTAAATAGAGTACAACGGTCCACATTGATGCTTTGGAATTGCTCAACTCTCTCCATGGAGGAGCTTTTCACGTTTTTGTGCAATTTCAAACATAACTTGGTCTATTCACATCTTTACCTTACGAAACGTGGCACGAAGGCTCAAATAGCAAGTTAGACTTTTTAGAGCACCAAATAAAGTGCAACGGTCCACATTGATGCTTTGGAATTGCTCAACTCTCTCCATAGAGGAGCTTTTCACGTCTTTGAGCAATTTGAGACATAACTTGGTCTATTCGCGTCTTTACCTTACGAAACGTGGCACAAAGGCTCAATTAGAGTGTTAGACATTTAAGAGCACTAAATAGACATTGATGCTTTGAAATTGCTCAACTCTCTCCATGGAGGAGCTTTTCACGTTTTTATGCAATTTCAAACATAACTTGGTCTATTCGCATCTTTACCTTACGAAACGCGGCACGAAGGCTCAAATAGAAAGTTAGACTTTTTAGAGCACTAAATAGAGTGCAACGGTCCACATTGATGCTTTGGAATTGCTCAACTCTCTCCGTAGAGGAGCTTTTCACGTCTTTGAGCAATTTGAGACATAACTTGGTCTATTCGCGTCTTTACCTTACGAAACGTGGCACAAAGGCTCAATTAGAGTGTTAGACATTTAAGAGCACTAAATAGACATTGATGCTTTGAAATTGCTCAACTCTCTCCATGGAGGAGCTTTTCACGTTTTTATGCAATTTCAAACATAACTTGGTCTATTCGCATCTTTACCTTACGAAACGCGGCACGAAGGCTCAAAATAGAAAGTTAGACTTTTTAGAGCACTAAATAGAGTGCAACGGTCCACATTGATGCTTTGGAATTGCTCAACTCTCTCCGTAGAGGAGCTTTTCACGTCTTCGAGCAATTTGAGACATAACTTGGTCTATTCGCGTCTTTACCTTACGAAACGTGGCACAAAGGCTCAATTAGCAAGTTAGACAATTAAGAGCACTAAATAGAGTACAACGGTCCACATTGATGCTTTGGAATTGCTCAACTCTCTCCACGGAGGAGCTTTTCACGTTTTTGTGCAATTTCAAACATAACTTGGTTCATTCTCATCTTTACCTTACGAAACATGGCACGAAGGCTCACATAGCAAGTTAGACTTTTAAGAGCACTAAACAGAGTGCAACGGTCGACATTGATGCTTTCTAATTGCTCAACTGTCTCCATAGAGGAGCTTTTCACGTCTTTGAGCAATTTGAGACATAACTTTGTCTATTCGCGTCTTTACCTTACGAAACGTGGCACGAAGGCTCAACTAGCAAGTTAGACTTTTAAGAGCACTAAATAGAGTACAACGGTCCACATTGATGCTTTGGAATTGCTCAACTCTCTCCATAGAGGAGCTTTTCACGTCTTTGAGCAATTTGAGATATAACTTGGTCTATTCGCGTCTTTACCTTACGAAACGTGGAACAAAGGCTCAATTAGAGTGTTAGACATTTGAGAGCACTAAATAGAGTACAACGGTCCACATTGATGCTTTGGAATTGCTCAACTCTCACCATGGAGGAGCTTTTCACGTTTTTGTGCATTTTCAAACATAACTTGGTCTATTCGCATCTTTACCTTACAAAACGTGGCACGAAGGCTCAACTAGCAAGTTAGACTTTTAAGAGCAGTCAATAGAGTACAACGGTCCACATTGATGCTTTGGAATTGCTCAACTCTCTCCACAGAGGAGCTTTTCACGTGTTTGTGAAATTTGAGACATAACATGGTCTATTTGCGTCTTTACCTTACGAAACGTGGCACGAAGGCTCAACTAGCAAGTTAGACTTTTAAGAGCACTAAATAGGGTACAACGGTCTATATTGATGCTTTGGAATTGCTCAACTCTCTCCATAGAGGAGCTTTTCACGTCTTTGAGCAATTTGAGACATAACTTGGTCTATTCGCGTCTTTACCTTACGAAACGTGGCACGAAGGCTCAACTAGCAAGTTAGACTTTTAAGAGTACTAAATAGAGTTCAACGGCCCACATTGATGCTTTGGAATTGCTCAACTCTCTCCATAGAGGAGCTTTTCACGTCTTTGAGCAATTTGAGACATAACTTGGTCTATTCGCGTCTTTACCTTACGAAACGTGGCACAAAGGCTCAATTAGAGTGTTAGACATTTAAGAGCACTAAATAGACATTGATGCTTTGAAATTGCTCAACTCTCTCCATGGAGGAGCTTTTCACGTTTTTATGCAATTTCAAACATAACTTGGTCTATTCGCATCTTTACCTTACGAAACGCGGCACGAAGGCTCAAATAGAAAGTTAGACTTTTTAGAGCACTAAATAGAGTGCAACGGTCCACATTGATGCTTTGGAATTGCTCAACTCTCTCCGTAGAGGAGCTTTTCACGTCTTTGAGCAATTTGAGACATAACTTGGTCTATTCGCGTCTTTACCTTACGAAACGTGGCACAAAGGCTCAATTAGCAAGTTAGACAATTAAGAGCACAAAATAGAGTACAACGGTCCACATTGATGCTTTGGAATTGCTCAACTCTCTCCATGGAGGAGCTTTTCACGTTTTTGTGCAATTTCAAACATAACTTGGTTCATTCTCATCTTTACCTTACGAAACGTGGCACAAAGGCTCACATAGCAAGTTAGATTTTTAAGAGCACTAAACAGAGTGCAACGGTCCACATTGATGCTTTCTAATTGCTCAACTGTCTCCATAGAGGAGCTTTTCACGTCTTTGAGCAATTTGACACATAACTTTGTCTATTCGCGTCTTTACCTTACGAAACGTGGCACGAAGGCTCCACTAGCAAGTTAGACTTTTAAGAGCACTAAATAGAGTACAACGGTCCACATTGATGCTTTGGAATTGCTCAACTCTCTCCATGGAGGAGCTTTTCACGTCTTTGAGCAATTTGAGATATAACTTGGTCTATTCGCGTCTTTACCTTACGAAACGTGGAACAAAGGCTCAATTAGAGTGTTAGACATTTGAGAGCACTAAATAGAGTACAACGGTCCACATTGATGCTTTGGAATTGCTCAACTCTCACCATGGAGGAGCTTTTCATGTTTTTGTGCATTTTCAAACATAACTTGGTCTATTCGCATCTTTACCTTACAAAACGTGGCACGAAGGCTCAACTAGCAAGTTAGACTTTTAAGAGCAGTCAATAGAGTACAACGGTCCACATTGATGCTTCGGAATTGCTCAACTCTCTCCACAGAGGAGCTTTTCACGTGTTTGTGAAATTTGAGACATAACATGGTCTATTTGCGTCTTTACCTTACGAAACGTGGCACGAAGGCTCAACTAGCAAGTTAGACTTTAAAGAGCACTAAATAGAGTACAACGGTCTACATTGATGCTTTGGAATTGCTCAACTCTCTCCATAGAGGAGCTTTTCACGTCTTTGAGCAATTTGAGACATAACTTGGTCTATTCGCGTCTTTACCTTACGAAACGTGGCACGAAGGCTCAACTAGCAAGTTAGACTTTTAAGAGCACTAAATAGAGTTCAACGGCCCACATTGATGCTTTGGAATTGCTCAACTCTCTCCATAGAGGAGCTTTTCACGTCTTTGAGCAATTTGAGACATAACTTGGTCTATTCGCGTCTTTACCTTACGAAACGTGGCACAAAGGCTCAATTAGAGTGTTAGACATTTAAGAGCACTAAATAGACATTGATGCTTTGAAATTGCTCAACTCTCTCCATGGAGGAGCTTTTCACGTTTTTATGCAATTTCAAACATAACTTGGTCTATTCGCATCTTTACCTTACGAAACGCGGCACGAAGGCTCAAATAGAAAGTTAGACTTTTTAGAGCACTAAATAGAGTGCAACGGTCCACATTGATGCTTTGGAATTGCTCAACTCTCTCCGTAGAGGAGCTTTTCACGTCTTTGAGCAATTTGAGACATAACTTGGTCTATTCACGTCTTTACCTTACGAAACGTGGCACAAAGGCTCAATTAGCAAGTTAGACAATTAAGAGCACTAAATAGAGTACAACGGTCCACATTGATGCTTTGGAATTGCTCAACTCTCTCCATGGAGGAGCTTTTCACGTTTTTGTGCAATTTCAAACATAACTTGGTTCATTCTCATCTTTACCTTACGAAACGTGGCACGAAGGCTCACATAGCAAGTTAGACTTTTAAGAGCACTAAACAGAGTGCAACGGTCCACATTGATGCTTTCTAATTGCTCAACTGTCTCCATAGAGGAGCTTTTCACGTCTTTGAGCAATTTGACACATAACTTTGTCTATTCGCGTCTTTACCTTACGAAACGTGGCACGAAGGCTCAACTAGCAAGTTAGACTTTTAAGAGCACTAAATAGAGTACAACGGTCCACATTGATGCTTTGGAATTGCTCAACTCTCTCCATAGAGGAGCTTTTCACGTCTTTGAGCAATTTGAGATATAACTTGGTCTATTCGCGTCTTTACCTTACGAAACGTGGAACAAAGGCTCAATTAGAGTGTTAGACATTTGAGAGCACTAAATAGAGTACAACGGTCCACATTGATGCTTTGGAATTGCTCAACTCTCACCATGGAGGAGCTTTTCATGTTTTTGTGCATTTTCAAACATAACTTGGTCTATTCGCATCTTTACCTTACAAAACGTGGCACGAAGGCTCAACTAGCAAGTTAGACTTTTAAGAGCAGTCAATAGAGTACAACGGTCCACATTGATGCTTTGGAATTGCTCAACTCTCTCCACAGAGGAGCTTTTCACGTGTTTGTGAAATTTGAGACATAACATGGTCTATTTGCGTCTTTACCTTACGAAACGTGGCACGAAGGCTCAACTAGCAAGTTAGACTTTAAAGAGCACTAAATAGAGTACAACGGTCTACATTGATGCTTTGGAATTGCTCAACTCTCTCCATAGAGGAGCTTTTCACGTCTTTGAGCAATTTGAGACATAACTTGGTCTATTCGCGTCTTTACCTTACGAAACGTGGCACGAAGGCTCAACTAGCAAGTTAGACTTTTAAGAGCACTAAATAGAGTTCAACGGCCCACATTGATGCTTTGGAATTGCTCAACTCTCTCCATAGAGGAGCTTTTCACGTCTTTGAGCAATTTGAGACATAACTTGGTCTATTCGTGTCTTTACCTTACGAAATGTGGCACAAAGGCTCAACTAGCAAGTTAGACTTTTAAGAGCACTAAATAGAGTACAACGGTCCACATTGATGCTTTTGAATTGCTCAACTCTCTCCATAGAGGAGCTTTTCACGTCTTTGAGCAATTTGAGACATAACTTGGTCTATTCGCGTCTTTACCTTACGAAACATGCCACGAAGGCTCAAATAGCAAGTTAGACTTTTAAGAGCACTAAATAGAGTGCAACGGTCAACATTGATGCTTTGGAATTGCTCAACTCTCTCCATAGAGGAGCTTTTCACGTCTTTGAGCAATTTGAGACATAACTTGGTCTATTCGTGTCTTTACCTTACGAAATGTGGCACAAGGGCTCAACTAGCAAGTTAGACTTTTAAGAGCACTAAATAGAGTACAACGGTCCACATTGATGCTTTGGAATTGCTCAACTCTCTCCATAGAGGAGCTTTTCACGTCTTTGAGCAATTTGAGACATAACTTGGTCTATTCGTGTCTTTACCTTACGAAATGTGGCACAAAGGCTCAACTAGCAAGTTAGACTTTTAAGAGCACTAAATAGAGTACAACGGTCCACATTGATGCTTTGGAATTGCTCAACTCTCTCCATAGAGGAGCTTTTCACGTCTTTGAGCAATTTGAGACATAACTTGGTCTATTCGCGTCTTTACCTTACGAAACATGGCACGAAGGCTCAAATAGCAAGTTAGACTTTTAAGAGCACTAAATAGAGTGCAACGGTCAACATTGATGCTTTGGAATTGCTCAACTCTCTCCATAGAGGAGCTTTTCACGCCTTTGAGCAATTTGAGATATAACTTGGTCTATTCACGTCTTTACCTTACGAAACGTGGAACAGAGGCTCAATTAGAGTGTTAGACATTTGAGAGCACTAAATAGAGTACAACGGTCCACATTGATGCTTTGGAATTGCTCAACTCTCACCATGGAGGAGCTTTTCACGTTTTTGTGCATTTTCAAACATAACTTGGTCTATTCGCATCTTTACCTTACAAAACGTGGCACGAAGGCTCAACTAGCAAGTTAGACTTTTAAGAGCAGTCAATAGAGTACAACGGTCCACATTGATGCTTTGGAATTGCTCAACTCTCTCCACAGAGGAGCTTTTCACGTGTTTGTGCAATTTGAGACATAACATGGTCTATTTGCGTCTTTACCTTACGAAACGTGGCACGAAGGCTCAATTAGCAAGTTAGACAATTAAGAGCACTAAATAGAGTACAACGGTCCACATTGATGCTTTGGAATTGCTCAACTCTCTCCATGGAGGAGCTTTTCACGTTTTTGTGCAATTTCAAACATAACTTGGTTCATTCTCATCTTTACGTTACGAAACGTGGCACGAAGGCTCACATAGCAAGTTAGACTTTTAAGAGCACTAAACAGAGTGCAACGGTCCACATTGATGCTTTCTAATTGCTCAACTGTCTCCATAGAGGAGCTTTTCACGTCTTTGAGCAATTTGAGACATAACTTGGTCTATTCGCGTCTTTACCTTACGAAACATGGCACGAAGGCTCAAATAGCAAGTTAGACTTTTAAGAGCACTAAATAGAGTGCAACGGTCAACATTGATGCTTTGGAATTGCTCAACTCTCTCCATAGAGGAGCTTTTCACGTCTTTGAGCAATTTGAGATATAACTTGGTCTATTCGCGTCTTTACCTTACGAAACGTGGAACAGAGGCTCAATTAGAGTGTTAGACATTTGAGAGCACTAAATAGAGTACAACGGTCCACATTGATGCTTTGGAATTGCTCAACTCTCACCATGGAGGAGCTTTTCACGTTTTTGTGCATTTTCAAACATAACTTGGTCTATTCGCATCTTTACCTTACAAAACGTGGCACGAAGGCTCAACTAGCAAGTTAGACTTTTAAGAGCAGTCAATAGAGTACAACGGTCCACATTGATGCTTTGGAATTGCTCAACTCTCTCCACAGAGGAGCTTTTCACGTGTTTGTGTAATTTGAGACATAACATGGTCTATTTGCGTCTTTACCTTACGAAACGTGGCACGAAGGCTCAACTAGCAAGTTAGACTTTTAAGAGCACTAAATAGAGTAAAACGGTCTACATTGATGCTTTGGAATTGCTCAACTCTCTCCATAGAGGAGCTTTTCACGTCTTTGAGCAATTTGAGACATAACTTCGTCTATTCGCGTCTTTACCTTACGAAACGTGGCACGAAGGCTCAACTAGCAAGTTAGACTTTTAAGAGCACTAAATAGAGTTCAACGGCCCACATTGATGCTTTGGAATTGCTCAACTCTCTCCATAGAGGAGCTTTTCACGTCTTTGAGCAATTTGAGACATAACTTGGTCTATTCGTGTCTTTACCTTACGAAATGTGGCACAAAGGCTCAACTAGCAAGTTAGACTTTTAAGAGCACTAAATAGAGTACAACGGTCCACATTGATGCTTTGGAATTGCTCAACTCTCTCCATAGAGGAGCTTCTCACGTCTTTGAGCAATTTGAGACATAACTTGGTCTATTCGCGTCTTTACCTTACGAAACGCGGCACGAAGGCTCAAATAGAAAGTTAGACTTTTTAGAGCACTAAATAGAGTGCAACGGTCCACATTGATGCTTTGGAATTGCTCAACTCTCTCCGTAGAGGAGCTTTTCATGTCTTTGAGCAATTTGAGACATAACTTGGTCTATTCGCGTCTTTACCTTACGAAACGTGGCACAAAGGCTCAATTAGCAAGTTAGACATTTAAGAGCACTAAATAGTGTACAACGGTCCACATTGATGCTTTGGAATTGCTAAACTCTCTCCATGGAGGAGCTTTTCACGTTTTTGTGCAATTTCAAACATAACTTGGTCTATTCTCATCTTTACCTTACGAAACGTGGCACGAAGGCTCAAATAGCAAGGTAGACTTTTTAGAGCACTAAATAAAGTGCAACGGTCCACATTGATGCTTTGGAATTGCTCAACTCTCTCCATAGAGGAGTTTTTCACGTCTTTGAGCAATTTGAGACATAACTTGGTCTATTCGCATCTTTACCTTACGAAACGTGGCACAAAGGCTCAATTAGAGTGTTAGACATTTAAGAGCACTAAATAGAGTACAACGGTCCACATTGATGCTTTGGAATTGCTCAACTCTCTCCATGGAGGTGCTTTTCACGTTTTTGTGCAATTTCAAACATAACTTGGTCTATTCGCATCTTTACCTTACGAAACGTGGCACGAAGGCTCAAATAGCAAGTTAGACTTTTTAGAGCACCAAATAAAGTGCAACGGTCCACATTGATACTTTGGAATTGCTCAACTCTCTCCATAGAGGAGCTTTTCACGTCTTTGAGCAATTTGAGACATAACATGGTCTATTCGCGTCTTTACCTTACGAAACGTGGCACAAAGGCTCAATTAGAGTGTTAGACATTTACGAGCACTAAATAGACATTGATGCTTTGAAATTGCTCAACTCTCTCCATGGAGGAGCTTTTCACGTTTTTGTGCAATTTCAAACATAACTTGGTCTATTCGCATCTTTACCTTACGAAACGCGGCACGAAGGCTCAAATAGAAAGTTAGACTTTTTGGAGCACTAAATAGAGTGCAACGGTCCACATTGATGCTTTGGAATTGCTCAACTCTTTCCGTAGAGGAGCTTTTCACGTCTTTGAGCAATTTGAGACATAACTTGGTCTATTCGCGTCTTTACCTTATGAAACGTGGCACAAAGGCTCAATTTGCAAGTTAGACATTTAAGAGCACTAAATAGAGTACAACGGTCCACATTGATGCTTTGGAATTGCTCAACTCTCTCCATGGAGGAGCTTTTCACGTTTTTGTGCAATTTCAAACATAACTTGGTCTATTCTCATCTTTACCTTACGAAACGTGGCACGAAGGCTCAAATAGCAAGGTACACTTTTTAGAGCACTAAATAAAGTGCAACGGTCCACATTGATGTTTTGGAATTGCTGAACTCTCTCCATAGAGGAGTTTTTCACGTCTTTGAGCAATTTGAGACATAACTTGGTCTATTCGCGTCTTTACCTTACGAAACGTGGCACAAAGGCTGAATTAGAGTGTTAGACATTTAAGAGCACTAAATAGAGTACAACGGTCCACATTGATGCTTTGGAATTGCTCAACTCTCTCCACGGAGGAGCTTTTGACGTTTTTGTGCAATTTCAAACATAACTTGGTCTATTCGCATCTTTACCTAACGAAACGTGGCACGAAGGCTCAAATAGCAAGTTAGACTTTTTTGAGCACCAAATAAAGTGCAACGGTCCACATTGATGTTTTGGAATTGCTCAACTCTCTCCATAGAGGAGCTTTTCACGTCTTTGAGCAATTTGAGACATAACTTGGTCTATTCGCGTCTTTACCTTACGAAACGTGGCACAAAGGCTCAATTAGAGTGTTAGACATTTAAGAGCACTAAATAGACATTGATGCTTTGAAATTGCTCAACTCTCTCCATCGAGGAGCTTTTCACGTTTTTGTGCAATTTCAAACATAACTTGGTCTATTCGCATCTTTACCTTACGAAACGCGGCACGAAGGCTCAAATAGAAAGTTAGACTTTTTAGAGCACTAAATAGAGTGCAACGGTCCACATTGATGCTTTAGAATTGCTCAACTCTCTCCGTAGAGGAGCTTTTCACGTCTTTGAGCAATTTGAGACATAACTTGGTCTATTCGCGTCTTTACCTTACGAAACGTGGCACAAAGGCTCAATTAGCAAGTTAGACAATTAAGAGCACTAAATAGAGTACAACGGTCCACATTGATGCTTTGGAATTGCTGAACTCTCTCCATGGAGGAGCTTTTCACGTTTTTATGCAATTTCAAACATAACTTGGTCCATTCTCATCTTTACCTTACAAAAAGTGGCACGAAGGCTCACATAGCAAGTTAGACTTTTAAGAGCACTAAACAGAGTGCAACGGTCCACATTGATGCTTTCTAATTGCTCAACTGTCTCCATAGAGGAGCTTTTCACGTCTTTGAGCAATTTGAGACATAACTTTGTCTATTCGCGTCTTTACCTTACGAAACGTGGCACGAAGGCTCAACTAGCAAGTTAGACTTTTAGGAGCACTAAATAGAGTACAACGGTCCACATTGATGCTTTGGAATTGCTCAACTCTCTCCATAGAGGAGCTTTTCACCTCTTTGAGCAATTTGAGATATAACTTGGTCTATTCGCGTCTTTACCTTACGAAACGTGGAACAAAGGCTCAATTAGAGTGTTAGACATTTGAGAGCACTAAATAGAGTACAACGGTCCACATTGATGCTTTGGAATTGCTCAACTCTCACCATGGAGGAGCTTTTCACGTTTTTGTGCATTTTCAAACATAACTTGGTCTATTCGCATCTTTACCTTACAAAACGTGGCACGAAGGCTCAACTAGCAAGTTAGACTTTTAAGAGCAGTCAATCGAGTACAACGGTCCACATTGATGCTTTGGAATTGCTCAACTCTCTCCACAGAGGAGCTTTTCACGTGTTTGTGCAATTTGAGACAGAACATGGTCTATTTGCGTCTTTACCTTACGAAACATGGCACGAAGGCTCAACTAGCAAGTTAGACTTTTCAGAGCACTAAGTAGAGTACAACGGTCCACATTGATGCTTTGGAATTGCTCAACTCTCTCCATAGAGGAGCTTTTCACGTCTTTGAGCAATTTGAGACATAACTTGGTCTATTCGCGTCTTTACCTTACGAAACGTGGCACGAAGGCTCAACTAGCAAGTTAGACTTTTAAGAGCACTAAATAGAGTTCAACGGCCCACATTGATGCTTTGGAATTGCTCAACTCTCTCCATAGAAGAGCTTTTCACGTCTTTGAGCAATTTGAGACATAACTTGGTCTATTCGCGTCTTTACCTTACGAAACGTGGCACAAAGGCTGAACTAGCAAGATAGACTTTTAAGAGCACTAAATAGAGTGCAACGGTCCACATTGATGCTTTGGAATTGCTCAACTCTCTCCATAGAGGAGCTTTTCAGGTCTTTGAGCAATTTGAGACATAACTTGGTCTATTCGCGTCTTTACCTTACGAAACGTGGTACAACGGCTCAATTAGAGTGTTAGACATTTAAGAGCACTAAATAGAGCACAACGGTCCACATTGATGCTTTGGAATTGCTCAACTCTCTCCATGGAGGAGCTTTTCACGTTTTTGTGCAATGTCAAACATAACTTGGTCTATTCGCGTCTTTACCTTACGAAACGTGGCACAAAGGCTCAAATAGAAAGTTAGACTTTTAAGAGCACTAAATAGAGTACAACGGTCCACATTGATGCTTTGGAATTGCTCAACTCTCTCCATAGAGGAGCTTTTCACTTCTTTGAGCAATTTGAGACATAACTTGGTCTATTCGCGTCTTTAACTGACGAAACGTGGCACGAAGGCTCAAATAGCAAGTTAGACTTTTAAGAGCACTAAATAGAGTGCAACGGTCCACATTGATGCTTTGGAATTGCTCAACTCTCTCCATGGAGGAGCTTTTCACGTTTTTGTGCAATGTCAAACATAACTTGGTCTATTCGCGTCTTTACCTTACGAAACGTGGCACAAAGGCTCAAATAGAAAGTTAGACTTTTAAGAGCACTAAATAGAGTACAACGGTCCACATTGATGCTTTGGAATTGCTCAACTCTCTCCATAGAGGAGCTTTTCACTTCTTTGAGCAATTTGAGACATAACTTGGTCTATTCGCGTCTTTAACTGACGAAACGTGGCACGAAGGCTCAAATAGCAAGTTAGACTTTTAAGAGCACTAAATAGAGTGCAACGGTCCACATTGATGCTTTGGAATTGCTCAACTCTCTCCATGGAGGAGCTTTTCACGTTTTTGTGCAATTTCACACATAACTTGGTCTATTCGCGTCTTTACCTTACGACACGTGGCACGAAGGCTCAAATAGAAAGTTAGACTTTTAAGAGCACTAAATAGAGTGCAACGGTCCACATTGATGCTTTGGAATTGCTCAACTCTCTCCATAGAGGAGCTTTTCACGTCTTTGAGCAATTTGAGACATAACTTGGTCTATTCGCGTCTTTACCTTACGAAACGTGGCACAAAGGCTCAATTAGATTGTTAGACATTTAAGAGCACTAAATAGAGTACAAAGGTCCACGTTGATGCTTTGGAATTGCTCAACTCTCTCCCTGGAGGAGCTTTTCACGTTTTTGTGCAATTTCAAACATAACTTGGTCTATTCGCATCTTTACCTTACGAAACGTGGCACGAAGGCTCAAATAGAAAGTTAGACTTTTCAGAGCACTAAATAGAGTGCAACGGTCCACATTGATGCTTTGGAATTGCTCAACTCTCTCCATAGAGGAGCTTTTCATGTCTTTGAGCAATTTGAGACATAACTTGGTCTATTTGCGTCTTTACCTTATGAAACGTGGCACGAAGGCTCAATTAGAGTGTTAGACATTTAAGAACACTAAATAGAGTACAACGGTCCACATTGATGCTTTGGAATTGCTCAACTCTCTCCATGGAGGAGCTTTTCACGTTTTTGTGCAATTTCACACATAACTTGGTCTATTCGCGTCTTTACCTTACGACACGTGGCACGAAGGCTCAAATAGAAAGTTAGACTTTTAAGAGCACTAAATAGAGTGCAACGGTCCACATTGATGCTTTGGAATTGCTCAACTCTCTCCATAGAGGAGCTTTTCACGTCTTTGAGCAATTTGAGACATAACTTGGTCTATTCGCGTCTTTACCTTACGAAACGTGGCACAAAGGCTCAATTAGATTGTTAGACATTTAAGAACACTAAATGGAGTACAACGGTCCACATCGATGCTTTGGAATTGCTCAACTCTCTCCATGGAGGAGCTTTTCACGTTTTTGTGCAATTTCAAACATAAGTTGGTCTATTCGCATCTTTACCTTACGAAACGTGGCACGAAGGCTCAAATAACAAGTTAGACTTTTTAGAGCACTAAATAAGGAGCAACGGTCCACATTGATGCTTTGGAATTGCTCAACTCTCTCCATAGAGGAGCTTTTCACGTCTTTGAGCAATTTGAGACATAACTTGGTCTATTCGCGTCTTTAGCTTACGAAACGTGGCACAAAGGCTCAATTAGAGTGTTAGACATTTAAGAGCACTAAATAGACATTGATGCTTTGAAATTGCTCAACTCTCTCCATGGAGGAGCTTTTCACGTTTTTGTGCAATTTCAAACATAACTTGGTCTATTCGCATCTTTACCTTACGAAACGCGGCATGAAGGCTCAAATAGAAAGTTAGACTTTTTAGAGCACTAAATAGAGTGCAACGGTCCACATTGATGCTTTGGAATTGCTCAACTCTCTCCATAGAGGAGCTTTTCACGTCTTTGAGCAATTTGAGACATAACTTGGTCTATTCGCGTCTTTACCTTACGAAACGTGGCACAAAGGCTCAATTAGAGTGTTAGACATTTAAGAACACTAAATAGAGTACAACGGTCCACATCGATGCTTTGGAATTGCTCAACTCTCTCCATGGAGGAGCTTTTCACGTTTTTGTGCAATTTCAAACATAAGTTGGTCTATTCGCATCTTTACCTTACGAAACGTGGCACGAAGGCTCAAATAACAAGTTAGACTTTTTAGAGCACTAAATAAGGAGCAACGGTCCACATTGATGCTTTGGAATTGCTCAACTCTCTCCATAGAGGAGCTTTTCACGTCTTTGAGCAATTTGAGACATAACTTGGTCTATTCGCGTCTTTACCTTACGAAACGTGGCACAAAGGCTCAATTAGAGTGTTAGACATTTAAGAGCACTAAATAGAGTACAACGGTCCACATTGATTGTTTGGAATTGCTGAACTCTCTCCATGGAGGAGCTTTTCACGTTTTTGTGCAATTTCAAACATAACTTGGTCTATTCGCATCTTTACCTTACGAAACGTGGCACGAAGGCTCAAATAACAAGTTAGACTTTTTAGAGCACTAAATAAGGAGCAACGGTCCACATTGATGCTTTGGAATTGCTCAACTCTCTCCATAGAGGAGCTTTTCACGTCTTTGAGCAATTTGAGACATAACTTGGTCTATTCGCGTCTTTACCTTACGAAACGTGGCACAAAGGCTCAATTAGAGTGTTAGACATTTAAGAGCACTAAATAGAGTACAACGGTCCACATTGATTGTTTGGAATTGCTGAACTCTCTCCATGGAGGAGCTTTTCACGTTTTTGTGCAATTTCAAACATAACTTGGTCTATTCGCATCTTTACCTTACGAAACGTGGCACGAAGGCTCAAATAGCAAGTTAGACTTTTTAGAGCACCAAATAAAGTGCAACGGTCCACATTGATGCTTTGGAATTGCTCAACTCTCTCCATAGAGGAGCTTTTCACGTCTTTGAGCAATTTGAGACATAACTTGGTCTATTTGCGTGTTTACCTTATGAAACGTGGCACGAAGGCTCAACTAGCAAGTTAGACTTTTAAGAGCACCGAATAGAGTACAACGGTCCACATTGATGCTTTGGAATTGCTCAACTCTCTCCATGGATGAGCTTTTCACGTCTTTGAGCAATTTGAGACATAACTTGGTCTATTCGCGTCTTTACCTTACGAAGCGTGGCACAAAGGCTCAATTAGAGTGTTAGACATTTAAGAGCGCTAAATAGAGTACAACGGTCCACATTGATGCTTTGGAATTGCTCAACTCTCTCCATGGTGGAGCTTTTCACGTTTTTGTGCAATTTCACACATAACTTGGTCTATTCGCGTCTTTACCTTACGAAACGTGGCACGAAGGCTCAAATAGAAAGTTAGACTTTTAAGAGCACTAAATAGAGTGCAACGGTCCACATTGATGCTTTGGAATTGCTCAACTCTCTCCATAGAAGAGCTTTTCACGTCTTTGAGCAATTTGAGACATAACTTGATCTATTCGCGTCTTTACCTTACGAAACGTGGCACAAAGGCTCAATTAGAGTGTTAGACATTTAAGAGCACTAAATAGAGTACAACGGTCCACATTGATGCTTTGGAATTGCTCAACTCTCTCCTTGGAGGAGCTTTTCACGTTTTTGTGCAATTTCAAACATAACTTGGTCTATTCGCGTCTTTACCTTACGAAACGTGGCACAAAGGCTCAATTAGAGTGTTAGACATTTAAGAGCGCTAAATAGAGTACAACGGTCCACATTGATGCTTTGGAATTGCTCAACTCTCTCCATGGTGGAGCTTTTCACGTTTTTGTGCAATTTCACACATAACTTGGTCTATTCGCGTCTTTACCTTACGAAACGTGGCACGAAGGCTCAAATAGAAAGTTAGACTTTTAAGAGCACTAAATAGAGTGCAACGGTCCACATTGATGCTTTGGAATTGCTCAACTCTCTCCATAGAGGAGCTTGTCACGTCTTTGAGCAATTTGAGACATAACTTGGTCTATTCGCGTCTTTACCTTACGAAACGTGGCACAAAGGCTCAATTAGAGTGTTAGACATTTAAGAGCACTAAATAGAGTACAACGGTCCACATTGATGCTTTGGAATTGCTCAACTCTCTCCTTGGAGGAGCTTTTCACGTTTTTGTGCAATTTCAAACATAACTTGGTCTATTCGCATCTTTACATTACGAAACGTGGCACGAAGGCTCAAATAGCAAGTTAGACTTTTAAGAGCACTAAATAGAGTGCAACGGTCCACATTGATGCTTTGGAATTGCTCAACTCTCTCCATAGAGGAGCTTTTCACGTCTTTGAGCAATTTGAGACATAACTTGGTCTATTTGCGTCTTTACCTTATGAAACGTGGCACGAAGGCTCAACCAGCAAGTTGGACTTTTAAGAGCACCGAATAGAGTACAACGGTCCACATTGATGCTTTGGAATTGCTCAACTCTCTCCATGGATGAGCTTTTCACGTTTTTGTGCAATTTCAAACATAACTTGGTCAATTCGCATCTTTACCTTACGAAACGTGGCACAAAGGCTCAAATAGCAAGTTAGACTTTTAAGAGCACTAAATAGAGTGCAACGGTCCACATTGATGCTTTGGAATTGCTCACCTCTCTCCATAGAGGAGCTTTTCACGTCTTTGAGCAATTTGAGACATAACTTGGTCTATTCGCGTCTTTACCTTACGAAACGTGGCACAAAGGCTCAATTAGAGTGTTAGACATTTGAGAGCACTAACTAGAGTACAAAGGTCCACATTGATGCTTTGGAATTGCTCAACTCTCTCCATGGAGGAGCTTTTCACGTTTTTGTGCAATTTCAAACATAACTTGGTATATTCGCATCTTTACCTTACAAAACGTGGCACGAAGGCTCAACTAGCAAGTTAGACTTTTAAGAGCAGTCAATAGAGTACAACGGTCCACATTGATACTTTGGAAATGCTCAACTCTCTCCACAGAGGAGCTTTTCACGTGTTTGTGCAATTTGAGACATAACATGGTCTATTTGCGTCTTTACATTACGAAACGTGGCACGAAGGCTCAACTAGCAAGTTAGACTTTTAAGAGCACTAAATAGAGTACAACGGTCCACATTGGTGCTTTGGAATTGCTCAACTCTCTCCATAGAGGAGCTTTTCACGTCTTTGAGCAATTTGAGACATAACTTGGTCTATTCGCGTGTGTACCTTACGAAACGTGGCACGAAGGCTCAACTAGCAAGTTAGACTTTTAAGAGCACTAAATAGAGTACAACGGTCCACATTGATGTTTTGGAATTGCTCAACTCTCTCCATAGAGGAGCTTTTCACGTCTTTGAGCAATTTGAGACATAACTTGGCCTATTCGCGTCTTTACCTTACGAAACGTGGCACGAAGGCTCAAATAGCAAGTTAGACTTTTAAGAGCACTAAATAGAGTGCAACGGTCCACATTGATGCTTTGGAATTGCTCAACTCTCTCCATAGAGGAGCTTTTCACGTCTTTGAGCAATTTGAGACATAACTTGGTCTATTCGCGTCTTTACCTTACGAAACGTGGCACAAAGGCTCAATTAGAGTGTTAGACATTTAAGAGCGCTAAATAGAGTACAACGGTCCACTTTGATGCTTTGGAATTGCTCAACTCTCTCCATGGTGGAGCTTTTCACGTTTTTGTGCAATTTCACACATAACTTGGTCTATTCGCGTCTTTACCTTACGAAACGTGGCACGAAGGCTCAAATAGAAAGTTAGACTTTTAAGAGCACTAAATAGAGTGCAACGGTCCACATTGATGCTTTGGAATTGCTCAACTCTCTCCATAGAGGAGCTTGTCACGTCTTTGAGCAATTTGAGACATAACTTGGTCTATTCGCGTCTTTACCTTACGAAACGTGGCACAAAGGCTCAATTAGAGTGTTAGACATTTAAGAGCACTAAATAGAGTACAACGGTCCACATTGATGCTTTGGAATTGCTCAACTCTCTCCTTGGAGGAGCTTTTCACGTTTTTGTGCAATTTCAAACATAACTTGGTCTATTCGCGTCTTTACCTTACGAAACGTGGCACAAAGGCTCAATTAGAGTGTTAGACATTTAAGAGCGCTAAATAGAGTACAACGGTCCACATTGATGCTTTGGAATTGCTCAACTCTCTCCATGGTGGAGCTTTTCACGTTTTTGTGCAATTTCACACATAACTTGGTCTATTCGCGTCTTTACCTTACGAAACGTGGCACGAAGGCTCAAATAGAAAGTTAGACTTTTAAGAGCACTAAATAGAGTGCAACGGTCCACATTGATGCTTTGGAATTGCTCAACTCACTCCATAGAGGAGCTTGTCACGTCTTTGAGCAATTTGAGACATAACTTGGTCTATTCGCGTCTTTACCTTACGAAACGTGGCACAAAGGCTCAATTAGAGTGTTAGACATTTAAGAGCACTAAATAGAGTACAACGGTCCACATTGATGCTTTGGAATTGCTCAACTCTCTCCTTGGAGGAGCTTTTCACGTTTTTGTGCAATTTCAAACATAACTTGGTCTATTCGCATCTTTACATTACGAAACGTGGCACGAAGGCTCAAATAGCAAGTTAGACTTTTAAGAGCACTAAATAGAGTGCAACGGTCCACATTGATGCTTTGGAATTGCTCAACTCTCTCCATAGAGGAGCTTTTCACGTCTTTGAGCAATTTGAGACATAACTTGGTCTATTTGCGTCTTTACCTTATGAAACGTGGCACGAAGGCTCAACCAGCAAGTTGGACTTTTAAGAGCACCGAATAGAGTACAACGGTCCACATTGATGCTTTGGAATTGCTCAACTCTCTCCATGGATGAGCTTTTCACGTTTTTGTGCAATTTCAAACATAACTTGGTCAATTCGCATCTTTACCTTACGAAACGTGGCACAAAGGCTCAAATAGCAAGTTAGACTTTTAAGAGCACTAAATAGAGTGCAACGGTCCACATTGATGCTTTGGAATTGCTCACCTCTCTCCATAGAGGAGCTTTTCACGTCTTTGAGCAATTTGAGACATAACTTGGTCTATTCGCGTCTTTACCTTACGAAACGTGGCACAAAGGCTCAATTAGAGTGTTAGACATTTGAGAGCACTAACTAGAGTACAAAGGTCCACATTGATGCTTTGGAATTGCTCAACTCTCTCCATGGAGGAGCTTTTCACGTTTTTGTGCAATTTCAAACATAACTTGGTATATTCGCATCTTTAACTTACAAAACGTGGCACGAAGGCTCAACTAGCAAGTTAGACTTTTAAGAGCAGTCAATAGAGTACAACGGTCCACATTGATACTTTGGAAATGCTCAACTCTCTCCACAGAGGAGCTTTTCACGTGTTTGTGCAATTTGAGACATAACATGGTCTATTTGCGTCTTTACCTTACGAAACGTGGCACGAAGGCTCAACTAGCAAGTTAGACTTTTAAGAGCACTAAATAGAGTACAACGGTCCACATTGGTGCTTTGGAATTGCTCAACTCTCTCCATAGAGGAGCTTTTCACGTCTTTGAGCAATTTGAGACATAACTTGGTCTATTCGCGTGTGTACCTTACGAAACGTGGCACGAAGGCTCAACTAGCAAGTTAGACTTTTAAGAGCACTAAATAGAGTACAACGGTCCACATTGATGTTTTGGAATTGCTCAACTCTCTCCATAGAGGAGCTTTTCACGTCTTTGAGCAATTTGAGACATAACTTGGCCTATTCGCGTCTTTACCTTACGAAACGTGGCACGAAGGCTCAAATAGCAAGTTAGACTTTTAAGAGCACTAAATAGAGTGCAACGGTCCACATTGATGCTTTGGAATTGCTCAACTCTCTCCATAGAGGAGCTTTTCACGTCTTTGAGCAATTTGAGACATAACTTGGTCTATTCGCGTCTTTACCTTACGAAACGTGGCACAAAGGCTCAATTAGAGTGTTAGACATTTAAGAGCGCTAAATAGAGTACAACGGTCCACTTTGATGCTTTGGAATTGCTCAACTCTCTCCATGGTGGAGCTTTTCACGTTTTTGTGCAATTTCACACATAACTTGGTCTATTCGCGTCTTTACCTTACGAAACGTGGCACGAAGGCTCAAATAGAAAGTTAGACTTTTAAGAGCACTAAATAGAGTGCAACGGTCCACATTGATGCTTTGGAATTGCTCAACTCTCTCCATAGAGGAGCTTTTCACGTCTTTGAGCAATTTGAGACATAACTTGGTCTATTCGCGTCTTTACCTTACGAAACGTGGCACAAAGGCTCAATTAGAGTGTTAGACATTTAAGAGCACTAAATAGAGTACAACGGTCCACATTGATGCTTTGGAATTGCTCAACTCTCTCCTTGGAGGAGCTTTTCACGTTTTTGTGCAATTTCAAACATAACTTGGTCTATTCGCATCTTTACATTACGAAACGTGGCACGAAGGCTCAAATAGCAAGTTAGACTTTTAAGAGCACTAAATAGAGTGCAACGGTCCACATTGATGCTTTGGAATTGCTCAACTCTCTCCATAGAGGAGCTTTTCACGTCTTTGAGCAATTTGAGACATAACTTGGTCTATTTGCGTCTTTACCTTATGAAACGTGGCACGAAGGCTCAACCAGCAAGTTGGACTTTTAAGAGCGCCGAATAGAGTACAACGGTCCACATTGATGCTTTGGAATTGCTCAACTCTCTCCATGGATGAGCTTTTCACGTTTTTGTGCAATTTCAAACATAACTTGGTCAATTCGCATCTTTACCTTACGAAACGTGGCACAAAGGCTCAAATAGCAAGTTAGACTTTTAAGAGCACTAAATAGAGTGCAACGGTCCACATTGATGCTTTGGAATTGCTCACCTCTCTCCATAGAGGAGCTTTTCACGTCTTTGAGCAATTTGAGACATAACTTGGTCTATTCGCGTCTTTACCTTACGAAACGTGGCACAAAGGCTCAATTAGAGTGTTAGACATTTGAGAGCACTAACTAGAGTACAAAGGTCCACATTGATGCTTTGGAATTGCTCAACTCTCTCCATGGAGGAGCTTTTCACGTTTTTGTGCAATTTCAAACATAACTTGGTCTATTCGCATCTTTACCTTACAAAACGTGGCACGAAGGCTCAACTAGCAAGTTAGACTTTTAAGAGCAGTCAATAGAGTACAACGGTCCACATTGATACTTTGGAAATGCTCAACTCTCTCCACAGAGGAGCTTTTCACGTGTTTGTGCAATTTGAGACATAACATGGTCTATTTGCGTCTTTACCTTACGAAACGTGGCACGAAGGCTCAACTAGCAAGTTAGACTTTTAAGAGCACTAAATAGAGTACAACGGTCCACATTCGTGCTTTGGAATTGCTCAACTCTCTCCATAGAGGAGCTTTTCACGTCTTTGAGCAATTTGAGACATAACTTGGTCTATTCGCGTGTGTACCCTACGAAACGTGGCACGAAGGCTCAACTAGCAAGTTAGACTTTTAAGAGCACTAAATAGAGTACAACGGTCCACATTGATGTTTTGGAATTGCTCAACTCTCTCCATAGAGGAGCTTTTCACGTCTTTGAGCAATTTGAGACATAACTTGGCCTATTCGCATCTTTACCTTACGAAACGTGGCCCGAAGGCTCAAATAGAAAGTTAGACTTTTAAGAGCACTAAATAGAGTGCAACGGTCCACATTGATGCTTTGGAATTGCTCAACTCTCTCCATAGAGGAGCTTTTCACGGCTTTGAGCAATTTTAGACATAACTTGGTCTATTCGCGTCTTTACCTTACGAAACGTGGCACAAAGGCTCAATTAGAGTGTTAGACATTTAAGAGCACTAAATAGACATTGATGCTTTGAAATTCCTCAACTCTCTCCATGGAGGAGCTTTTCACGTTTTTGTGTAATTTCAAACATAACTTGGTCTATTCGCATCTTTACCTTACGAAACGCGGCACGAAGGCTCAAATAGAAAGTTAGACTTTTTAGAGCACTAAATAGAGTGCAACGGTCCACATTGATGCTTTGGAATTGCTCAACTCTCTCCGTAGAGGAGCTTTTCACGTCTTTGAGCAATTTGAGACATAACTTGGTCTATTCGCGTCTTTACCTTACGAAACGTGGGACAAAGGCTCAATTAGCAAGTTAGACATTTAAGAGCACTAAATAGAGTACAACGGTCCACATTGATGCTTTGGAATTGCTCAACTCTCTCCATGGAGGAGCTTTTCACGTTTTTGTGCAATTTCAAACATAACTTGGTCTATTCGCATCTTTACCTTACAAAACGTGGCACGAAGGCTCAACTAGCAAGTTAGACTTTTAAGAGCAGTCAATAGAGTACAACAGTCCACATTGATGCTTTGGAATTGCTCAACTCTCTCCACAGAGGAGCTTTTCACGTGTTTGTGTAATTTGAGACATAACATGGTCTATTTGCGTCTTTACCTTACGAAACGTGGCACGAAGGCTCAACTAGCAAGTTAGACTTTTAAGAGCACTAAATAGAGTACAACGGTCTACATTGATGCTTTGGAATTGCTCAACTCTCTCCATAGAGGAGCTTTTCACGTCTTTGAGCAATTTGAGACATAACTTGGTCTATTCGTGTCTTTACCTTACGAAACGTGGCACGAAGGCTCAATTAGAGTGTTAGACATTTAAGAGCACTAAATAGTCTACAACGGTCCACATTGATGCTTTGGAATTGCTCAACTCTCTCCATGGAGGAGCTTTTCACGTTTTTGTGCAATTTCAAACATAACTTGGTCTATTCGCATCTTTACCTTACGAAACGTGGCACGAAGGCTCACATAGAAAGTTAGACTTTTTAGAGCACTAAATTGGAGACAACGGTCCACATTGATACTTTGGAAATGCTCAACTCTCTCCATAGAGGAGCTTTTCACGTCTTTGAGCAATTTGAGACATAACTTGGTCTATTTGCGTCTTTACCTTACGAAACGTGGGACAAAGGCTCAATTAGCAAGTTAGACATTTAAGAGCACTAAATAGAGTACAACGGTCCACATTGATGCTTTGGAATTGCTCAACTCTCTCCATGGAGGAGCTTTTCACGTTTTTGTGCAATTTCAAACATAACGTGGTCTATTCTCATCTTTACCTTACGAAACGTGGCACGAAGGCTCAACTAGCAAGTTAGACTTTTAAGAGCAGTCAATAGAGTACAACAGTCCACATTGATGCTTTGGAATTGCTCAACTCTCTCCACAGAGGAGCTTTTCACGTGTTTGTGTAATTTGAGACATAACTTTGTCTATTCGCGTCTTTACCTTACGAAACGTGGCACGAAGGCTCAACTAGCAAGTTAGACTTTTAAGAGCACTAAATAGAGTGCAACGGTCTACATTGATGCTTTGGAATTGCTCAACTCTCTCCATAGAGGAGCTTTTCACGTCTTTGAGCAATTTGAGATATAACTTGGTCTATTCGCGTCTTTACCTTACGAAACGTGGCACAAAGGCTCAATTAGAGTGTTAGACATTTGAGAGCCCTAAATAGAGTACAACGGTCCACATTGATGCTTTGGAATTGCTCAACTCTCTCCATGGAGGAGCTTTTCACGTTTTTGTGCAATTTCAAACATAACTTGGTCTATTCGCATCTTTACCTTACGAAACGTGGCACGAAGGCTCACATAGAAAGTTAGACTTTTTAGAGCACTAAATTGGAGACAACGGTCCACATTGATGCTTTGGAATTGCTCAACTCTCTCCATAGAGGAGCTTTTCACGTCTTTGAGCAATTTGAGACATAACTTGGTCTATTCGCGTCTTTACCTTACGAAACGTGGCAGAAAGGCTCAATTAGCAAGTTAGACATTTAAGAGCACTAAATAGAGTACAACGGTCCACATTGATGCTTTGGAATTGCTCAACTCTCTCCATGGAGGAGCTTTTCACGTTTTTGTGCAATTTCAAACATAACGTGGTCTATTCTCATCTTTACCTTACGAAACGTGGCACGAAGGCTCAAATAGCAAGTTAGACATTTAAGAGCACTAAACAGAGTTTAACGGTCCACATTGATGCTTTGTAATTGCTCAACTCTCTCCATAGAGGAGCTTTTCACGTCTTTGAGCAATTTGAGACATAACTTTGTCTATTCGCGTCTTTACCTTACGAAACGTGGCACGAAGGCTCAACTAGCAAGTTAGACTTTTAAGAGCACTAAATAGAGTGCAACGGTCTACATTGATGCTTTGGAATTGCTCAACTCTCTCCATAGAGGAGCTTTTCACGTCTTTGAGCAATTTGAGATATAACTTGGTCTATTCGCGTCTTTACCTTACGAAACGTGGCACAAAGGCTCAATTAGAGTGTTAGACATTTGAGAGCCCTAAATAGAGTACAACGGTCCACATTGATGCTTTGGAATTGCTCAACTCTCTCCATGGAGGAGCTTTTCACGTTTTTGTGCAATTTCAAACATAACTTGGTCTATTCGCATCTTTACCTTACGAAACGTGGCACGAAGGCTCACATAGAAAGTTAGACTTTTTAGAGCACTAAATTGGAGACAACGGTCCACATTGATGCTTTGGAATTGCTCAACTCTCTCCATAGAGGAGCTTTTCACGTCTTTGAGCAATTTGAGACATAACTTGGTCTATTCGCGTCTTTACCTTACGAAACGTGGCAGAAAGGCTCAATTAGCAAGTTAGACATTTAAGAGCACTAAATAGAGTACAACGGTCCACATTGATGCTTTGGAATTGCTCAACTCTCTCCATGGAGGAGCTTTTCACGTTTTTGTGCAATTTCAAACATAACGTGGTCTATTCTCATCTTTACCTTACGAAACGTGGCACGAAGGCTCAAATAGCAAGTTAGACATTTAAGAGCACTAAACAGAGTTTAACGGTCCACATTGATGCTTTGTAATTGCTCAACTCTCTCCATAGAGGAGCTTTTCACGTCTTTGAGCAATTTGAGACATAACTTTGTCTATTCGCGTCTTTACCTTACGAAACGTGGCACGAAGGCTCAACTAGCAAGTTAGACTTTTAAGAGCACTAAATAGAGTGCAACGGTCTACATTGATGCTTTGGAATTGCTCAACTCTCTCCATAGAGGAGCTTTTCACGTCTTTGAGCAATTTGAGATATAACTTGGTCTATTCGCGTCTTTACCTTACGAAACGTGGCACAAAGGCTCAATTAGAGTGTTAGACATTTGAGAGCGCTAAATAGAGTACAACGGTCCACATTGATGCTTTGGAATTGCTCAACTCTCTCCATGGAGGAGCTTTTCACGTTTTTGTGCAATTTCAAACATAACTTGGTCTATTCTCATCTTTACCTTACAAAACGTGGCACGAAGGCTCAAATAGCAAGTTAGACTTTTAAGAGCACTAAATAGAGTGCAACGGTCCACATTGATGCTTTGGAATTGCTCAACTCTCTCCATAGAGGAGCTTTTCACGTCTTTAAGCAATTTGAGACATAACTTGGTCTATTCGCGTCTTTACCTTACGAAACGTGGCACAAAGGCTCAATTAGAGTGTTAGACATTTAAGAGCACTAAATAGAGTACAACGGGTACATGCCAATTCCTAGGGAGTGTGGTTATCTCTTGGTTCTCCAAGAAACAACCTTGTGTTGCCTTATCTACCACCGAAGCCGAATATATGGCTATTGGGAGTTGTTGTGCTCAACTCTTATGGATTAGACAACAACTAAATGATTTTGGACTTAAATTGAAAGATATTCCTATATATTGTGATAATACTAGTGCCATTAGCCTTTCTAAAAATCCGGTGCATCATTCTAAGGCTAAACATATTGAAATTAGGCATCATTTTATTAGAGACCATGTGACTCAAGGAACAATTAAATTAGATTATGTGGACACAATGAACCAACTTGCGGACATACTAACGAAACCTCTAAACCAAGGGAGATTTGAATTTTTAAGAGGTAATCTTGGCATGAGAATGAGTCCTTGATATGTGTATGAATTTTATGCATTGCTCATATTGAACACCTTTTGGATGCATTTACAAAATAAAGGGGGAGAAATATACTTTGAACTTTAAAGTTTGGTATGCATAGGTTAAGGGGGAGGAACTTGAATGTCATATTGTATAGACCTTGCCTATTGATACTTTACTTGTCTTGAATTGCAATTCCCTTGTGTTTATAGAAACATATGCTTATAGGAAGTTTATTTGTGTGAATCATAATGTGAGGGGGAGAGTTTCTCATGTGAATTAAAGAAAATAGCTCAAAGTTACATAAGTTATTTTGTAATCATCAAAAGGGGGAGAATGTTGAATATATGTTTGAGTGATTACAACGGCATGTTTTGATTGAACTTTGATCTATTGATTGTATTGAGAAACCTAGGTGCATATGCCTACTTGATTAGTTTAGGAATTCAAGACTTATATTAAACTAGTTCAATTGTGCTTATTTGATGATTTGATTACTGGACTAACGTGGACTAATTGCAAGAAATCCTAAAAGGGTTTACATGGCATGTCTTGAGTATGATTTGTGTGTAGGGTGACCAAAACGTAAATTGGTCCTAATGTCATCCTTGACCAACATTAGTGAAGGCTTAATCAGTGTCAAACATGATTAAGAAAGTCAATTTCGTGGTCAACATAAGTCAAGTTTTGCCAAAGATGTTTTGGAGCTTAATTGGGATCAATTGAAGTAAAATTAACTTTCTAGTCAAAGTCAGAATCAACGGACGTGACGTGGAAGCTGACATGGCATTGTTGACATGGCATTAATGACATGGCATTGATGACATGGCAAAGAAGACAAGTTAACCATAGTTACATCTTAACTAGAAGACTTGGAGCCAAAAAGAGAAGAGAAGGAAAAGTTAATTTGAAAGGAGGAGACAAGAGGTACAACAAGTCTTATGACAAGTTTTTCTCTTCACATGTGTGGGAAGCTTTATTTCAAAACAATTTCTCTTTCCCACCAAGACACTCCACATCCAATGGATCATATTCTCTCTACATCAAAATCACATTTTAATCCAATGGCCAAAGATTCAAGCTTTATTCTTATCTCTCCTACTTTACATCCTATGGCCAAAATTGAATCTTCATTTGATCCAAAGGCCATCATTTATTCCACCTAAGAGACAAACTTTTCTCAAGTCAATTGTTGTATCTTTCAAGATGCCTCTAAAGTCTATATCCATCCAAAAGCCATGATTTACTCCACCTAAAAGACAAACTTTTCTCAAGTCAATTGTTGTATCTTTCAAGGTGGCCTCCAAAGTCTATATCCATCCAAAAGCCATTATTTCTTCCTACCAAAAAAGACTTGTTGTAATCATTTTCACACTTCTCTAAGCCTTCTAACGTCTATAATGATCCAAGGGTCCATATCTTTCATATCAATCCAATGGCCCTCATTTCATGAGCTTACACTCCACAATTTCTATAAAAATTAACTCTTTGTCTATGGTGCATAGACTTGGCCGAAAATTACTCTTTCTCTCTTAAGTGTTCTTCATCTCTCAAGCTTTCATTCTCTCACTCATTCATTCCTTGATTACATACTTTATTTTGAAGAGAGATCATATACACTAGCCAAGCAAAGCTTTATTGTTACTCTTGAGCCGTTCAAATCTGATTTTCATCATATTCTCAGGAGTCATTTCCTTTGTGATATAATCTGGTTTCCAGCACTTCTAAGGCTACATTCATCATCTCCATTTCATCATTCAAGCCTTGTGATAACTGATTTTCGTTGGTTGTTACACTACTCAAAGTTTTACAAACCCTAACAACCAAAAATCTCAAATCTGAGTTTTGTGCTTACCATTCCCATTCCAGCTTTTCAAGAGCTTCATTTGAGCCCTAGACACTTACAAATCCAGCTACTAAAGAGCCAGCCTTTGAGCCTAAACTTATCTCATACCCGGCTATTCTTAGAGCCATTTTTGAGCTTGTATTTTGTTGATTAAGTTAGTGTGGTGAGCTACAAACCACACGGTGTGTAGAGTTTGGTGTGGTGAGCTACAAACCACACGGTGTGTAGAGTTTGGTGTTTGAGCTACAAAAACATCGGTTGTAAGAGTTCCGCTTGACTCGGTTGAACAAGCGATAGTGGAGAGTTTGAAATTCCCAAGTGGGACTTGGGGAGTGGAGTAGGCTTGGGTTAAGCCGAACCACTATAAATCTCTTGCCTCTTTTACTTTCCAGCAATTTCAATTAGCATTGCATTCTCATATCATACATACTTGAAATTGGATATTTAGGTTGCTAGATTCAAGTTTGTTTAAATTGATTGTTCTCCTTGACTCATATACATATACACTAGAACTTAATTTGGTATTTAGCTTCCGCTTAGGGTGAAATTTGATAGAATTCATTGAAACCGAAAAAGGAGTGACCTAGTCTAAATTTGACTAAGGACACAATTCACCCCCCCTCTTGTGGTGCCATACACCCTAACAAGTGGTATCGAAGCAGGTTACTTGCATATAGAAGTAATTGTCTTGTGCATTATTTGTGATTCTTGATATGGCATCTACTAGTGGTAGACATGATCATGTATTAGAGGGTCAATGTAGTGGTAAACCTCCATACTTTGGTGGAGAAGACTATGACCATTGGAAGATGAGAATGAAACTTTATTTCATGTCTCTAGATATTGATTTGTGGTATGTCATAGAAGATGGACCTTATGAGCCTACTATCACCATCAAAGTTGGTGATGTTGAGAAGGAGATTTCAAAACCTAGGGATAAATGGGATGATAATGATAAGAAAAATATTTCTTTAAATGCTAAAGCTATGTCTATTTTATTTAATGCATTGAATTCAATTGAAGCTAAACATATTTCTACATGCATTTCGGCTAAAGATATGTGGACTAGGTTAGAGATGAAGCATGAGGGAACTAATCAAGTAAAGGAGTCTAAGATTAACATGCTCATGCATTCATATGAATTGTTCACTATGCTTCCACATGAGTCTATTACCGATATGGATATTAGACTAACCAAAATTCTGAATTCTCTTGAATCTTTAGGGAAGACTTTCTCCAATCAAGAAAAGGTGCAAAAGTACTTGAGAAGTCTTCCGGAAGCATGGGATGCCAAAGTGACAGCCATCCAAGAAGCTAAAGATCTCAAAGTTTTGAAGTTGGATGAGCTTGTAGGATCACTTCTGGTATATGAGACAAATTTGAAGGCAAGAGAAGCTCAGAAAGAGGACACCAAAAAGAAGAGCATTGCTTTTGCCTCTAAGGGTGATAGTGAAGATGATTTGAGTGATGAGGAAGTAGCCCTAATGACAAGGAGGTTCAAGAGATACTTGATAAACAAGAAGAAGCAAGGTGGTAAACCTTTTGGCCACTTAAGGAGGGACAACTTCAAATCTGGCCGTGGGGATCAAAGCGACTCCAAAGGGAACTATGAGGAGCAGGACAAAGATTTGAGGTGCTTTGAGTGTGGCAAGAAGGGGCACATGAAGTATGAGTGTCCAAAGAAGAAATATAAGAGCAAGGAGCAAACCAAGAGAGCCTTCAAAGCTACATGGAGTGATTCGGACTCCGAAAGCACTTCAAGTGAGGATGAGGTTGCTAGACTTTGCTTGATGGCCAAAGGAAACTCATCCAATCCGGATGAGGAGGTAAACTCTTTTGATAATGATGATGATGATGTGTCTATTGATGATTTGCTTTCCTTACTCAATGACATGAATGCTAAGAATAGGAAAATGCATAAGGAAAAGAAACAATTGAAAAATGAGATTGATTGTTTAAATGCTAAGGTAGAAGAGCATGAAAAGACCTTTGATGATCTCAATGCTAAATGTGATGAAAAGTGCGATATGCTTGCTGCCATGTGTGCTAATAACATGTCTAAGTGTGATCATGAACCTTTGATTGAAGATTTGCAATTTAAACTTAGTACCTTGCAAGAAGAGTATGATGATTTGAAATTGATTGCTATTGTGCCTAATGAGAACCAAGAGTCACACGATGACTCTATTGTTCAAAATGAATTAGACGCTTTGAAATTAAGATATGAGGATCTAGAGAAATCTTTCTCGAAGTTTAGTGTGGGATCTTCTAGACTTGATTCACTCTTATCATGCCTTAGACAATCTTTGGACAAATCGGGTTTAGGTTATGTTGGTGATGATGTAAAATTGAAGAAATGTGATATGCATGATATTTCTACATCTTTTGTATCACATGGATATTTGCATTCCTTGAATGACATGAAGGAGGATTGTTTTCCTAAGAAAATGATTTTTTCACCTCCTAACTACAATGCTTTGAATGATATGCATGCTAGTACTTCGAAATCACATCATGAACATGTATCATTTGTCCAATCCGTGAGACATAGGCCTATTCCCATTAGGGGTGTGCCAAATCAGCCTTGGAAGAAGGATATCAAATCTGGTCCCAAGAGACCCGTAGGGTTTCCTAAGAAATTAGGGCAACCCATAAGGTATTCTAGGGCTCCTAGAGCTCCACAAGGCTCTATGTATGCTAGCACTTCATTTCATTCTTCAAATGATGCATATATGCATAACTTGAATGCCAAAGTTTTTCCAAAGTTTCAATATGTGTTTGGCAAGAAAGTTAAGCAAATGTGGGTTCCAAAGGGAACCAAGATTCTTGATGCTAACCTCCTAGGACCCAAAAGAAATTGGGTACCTAAAGCGAATTGAACTAATGTAGGTGTTCTTGAAAATCAAAAGTTCTAAGGCTTCCAAGTGGTACTTGGATAGTGGTTGCTCAAGACACATGACCGGGAACTCAAGTTCTTTTTCTTCTCTCAAGAAGTTCTCTAATGGTGGTCATGTGACTTTTGGTGACAACAAGAAGGGTAGGATCCTTGGTCAAGGATCCATAGGTGATGTATCCTCTTTCTCTATCTCTAATGTGCAATTAGTTGATGGATTGTCTTTTAACCTTCTTAGTATTTCTCAATTGTGTGATGGTGGCTTGCGCATATGTTTTGATGATTCAAAGTGTGAGCTTTTAAATGCCATGAACGAATGTGTGCTTGTAGGAAAAAGAGATGGTAATGTGTATTCTATTAATTTGAAAGACTTGAATGATTGCAAACTTAAATGTTTGATTTCCAATGTTAATGATGTGAATATATGGCATAGAAGATTAGGACATATAGGAATTTCTACAATTGAAAAATTGGTTAGAAATAATCTTGTTAGAGGCATACCTTCTTTGAACTTTGACATGTATGATGCTTGTGAGCCTTGCATTAGAGGAAAGCACACTAGGGAGTCTTGAAAGTCTAAAAACCAAATTTCAACTACTAGGGTTTTAGAACTTTTGCATCTTGATTTGTTTGGTCCAAGTAGAGTAAAAAGTCTAGGTGATAGATCCTATGCCTTTGTGATTGTTGATGACTATTCTAGATATACTTGGGTGATTTTCCTTGCACATAAACATGAGACCATTCATGAGTTTTCAAAACTAATCAGGAGGCTTCAAAATGAAAAGAACATAAGCATTAGCAAGATTAGGAGTGATCATGGAGGAGAATTTGATAATCATGCATTTATTGATCTATGTGATGAATATGGCATTAGACATGATTTCTCTTCACCTAGGACACCCCAACAAAATGGGGTGGTAGAAAGGAAAAATAGAACTTTACAAGAAATTGCTAGGACTATGCTTTGTGAACATGATTTACCTAAGTTCTTGTGGGCCGAGGCCATTAATTGTGCATGCTATGTTACAAATAGGTTGTCTATTAGAAAGAAGATAAATAAGACACCTTATGAGATTTGGAATGATAGAAAACCTAAGGTTGACTACTTTAGAGTTTTTGGTTGCAAATGTTGTGTACTAAACACTAAGGATGACTTAGATAAATTTGATGCAAAATCTACTCCTTGTGTATTTGTTGGCTATGCTTTAACTTCTAGAGCTTATAGAGTTTACAACCCAAAGTCTAGGAGAATAGAAGAGTCCATTCATGTTAAATTTATTGAAACTCTTGCATTTGACCTTTTGCTTGAGAATGATGACATTGAGTTAGGTTTGGAGAAGTTGAGCTTAAAAGATGATAAAGATGACTCTCCTACACCTAAAGATGATGATCCAAGCAAAGAGGGAGAAAATGAGCACAAGGAGATACAAAATAGTGATGCACCCGTGGGCTTGGAAGAAAGTGACGTTGCACCCGTGGCCTCCAATAGTGAAACTACAGCTTCTACATCATGGCTGCAAGTGAAGGACAAACACAAGCATCCCAAACAACTCATAATTGGCGATTTGCATCAAGGGGTAAGGACTCGTAGATCTCACTTAGCTCCTAATGATGGTGATATGCATGCTAATGTGGTAGATAATGTGACTGCAAATTTAATGAATACTGCTTTAATTGTTGATGTGCATGGTTCTTATGCCTTAATTTCTCAAGTAGAACCTAGAAACATTGATGATGCTTTGCTTGATGATAAATGGATTATTGCTATGCAAGATGAGTTGAATCAATTCACTAGGAATGAAGTTTGGCGTCTAGTTCCAAGACCTAAAGACCAAACCATAATTGGAACTAAATGGGTGTTTAAGAACAAAATGAATGAAGATGGTGAAGTTATTAGAAACAATGCTAGATTGGTTGCATAAGGGTACAACCAAGAAGAAGGGATTGACTATGAAGAAACATGTGCCCCCGTAGCTAGGTTAGAAGCTATTAGGTTGCTTATGGCATTTGCATGTTTCAAAGGTTTTAAACTTTATCAAATGGATGTCAAAAGTGCATTTTTGAATGGTTTTATCAATGAGAATGTGTATGTAAAGCAACCACCCGGATTTGAAGATCCTAACTTTCCAAACCATGTTTATAAATTGACAAAAGCCTTGTATGGTTTGAAACAAGCACCTAGGGCATGGTGGTATGATAGACTTTCCTCATTCTTAATTCAAAATGGTTTTAAAAGAGGAAGAATTGATAGCACTCTGTTCTTAAAGGAAAAAGGTCATGACATGCTTATTGTTCAAATATATGTAGATGACATTATATTTGGTGCTACTAATGAGGCTATGTGCAAAGAGTTTGAGTCTTTCATGAAAAATGAATTTGAGATGTCTATGATGGGTGAACTTACATTCTTTTTAGGGCTGCAAGTTAAACAAACTAAGAAAGGTATACATATTAGTCAAACTAAATATATTCATGATATGCTTAAAAAGTTTGGTTTTGATTCTTTGAACCCTTCTCCTACTCCCATGAGTGTGACAACTAAACTTGAAAAAGATGAAGATGGACAACCTTATGATTCTAAATTGTATAGGTCCATGATTGGTTCACTTTTGTATTTGACCTCTAGTAGACCCGACATTATGTTTAGTGTATGCATGTGTTCAAAGTCAGCCTATGCATTCTCATTTCCTAGCGGTTAAGAGAATATTTAGGTATCTTAGGCATACATAAACTCTTGGCTTATGGTATGACAAAAATTCATTGTTTGATTTACATGCATATAGTGATGCCGACTTTGCTGGATGTAAGATAAATAGGAAGAGTACTTCGGGTACATGCCAATTCCTAGGGAGTATGCTTATCTCTTGGTTCTCCAAGAAACAACCTTGTGTTGCCTTATCTACCACCGAAGCCGAATATATGGCTATAGGGAGTTGTTGTGCTCAACTCTTATGGATTAGACAACAACTAAATGATTTTGGACTTAAATTGAAAGATATTCCTATATATTGTGATAATACTAGTGCCATTAGCCTTTCTAAAAATCCGGTGCATCATTCTAAGGCTAAACATATTGAAATTAGGCATCATTTTATTATAGACCATGTGACTCAAGGAACAATTAAATTAGATTATGTGGACACAATGAACCAACTTGCGGACATACTAACGAAACCTCTAAACCAAGAGAGATTTGAATTTTTAAGAGGTAATCTTGGCATGAGAATGAGTCCTTGATATGTGTATGAATTTTATGCATTGCTTATATTGAACACCTTTTGGATGCATTTACAAAATAAAGGGGGAGAAATATACTTTGAACTTTAAAGTTTGGTATGCATAGGTTAAGGGGGAGGAACTTGAATGTCATATTGTATAGACCTTGCCTATTGATACTTTACTTGTCTTGAATTGCAATTCCCTTGTGTTTATAGAAACATATGCTTATAGGAAGTTTATTTGTGTGAATCATAATGTGAGGGGGAGAGTTTCTCATGTGAATTAAAGAAAATAGCTCAAAGTTACATAAGTTATTTTGTAATCATCAAAAGGGGGAGAATGTTGAATATATGTTTGAGTGATTACAACGGCATGTTTTGATTGAACTTTGATCTATTGATTGTATTGAGAAACCTAGGTGCATATGCCTACTTGATTAGTTTAGGAATTCAAGACTTATATTAAACTAGTTCAATTGTGCTTATTTGATGATTTGATTACTGGACTAACGTGGACTAATTGCAAGAAATCCTAAAAGGGTTTACATAGCATGTCTTGAGTATGATTTGTGTGTAGGGTGACCAAAACGTAAATTGGTCCTAATGTCATCCTTGACCAACATTAGTGAAGGCTTAATCAGTGTCAAACATGATTAAGAAAGTCAATTTCATGGTCAACATAAGTCAAGTTTTGCCAAAGATGTTTTGGAGCTTAATTGGGATCAATTGAAGTAAAATTAACTTTCTAGTCAAAGTCAGAATCAACGGACGTGACGTGGAAGCTGACACGGCATTGTTGACATGGCATTAATGACATGGCATTGTTGACATGGCATTGATGACATGGCAAAGAAGACAAGTTAACCATAGTTACATCTTAACTAGAAGACTTGGAGCCAAAAAGAGAAGAGAAGGAAAAGTTAATTTGAAAGGAGGAGACAAGAGGTACAACAAGTCTTATGACAAGTTTTTCTCTTCACATGTGTGGGAAGCTTTATTTCAAAACAATTTCTCTTTCCCACCAAGACACTCCACATCCAATGGATCATATTCTCTCTACATCAAAATCACATTTTAATCCAATGGCCAAAGATTCAAGCTTTATTCTTATCTCTCCTACTTTACATCCTATGGCCAAAATTGAATCTTCATTTGATCCAAAGGCCATCATTTATTCCACCTAAGAGACAAACTTTTCTCAAGTCAATTGTTGTATCTTTCAAGATGCCTCTAAAGTCTATATCCATCCAAAAGCCATGATTTACTCCACCTAAAAGACAAACTTTTCTCAAGTCAATTGTTGTATCTTTCAAGGTGGCCTCCAAAGTCTATATCCATCCAAAAGCCATTATTTCTTCCTACCAAAAAAGACTTGTTGTAATCATTTTCACACTTCTCTAAGCCTTCTAACGTCTATAATGATCCAAGGGTCCATATCTTTCATATCAATCCAATGGCCCTCATTTCATGAGCTTACACTCCACAATTTCTATAAAAATTAACTCTTTGTCTATGGTGCATAGACTTGGCCGAAAATTACTCTTTCTCTCTTAAGTGTTCTTCATCTCTCAAGCTTTCATTCTCTCACTCATTCATTCCTTGATTACATACTTGATTTTGAAGAGAGATCATATACACTAGCCAAGCAAAGCTTTATTGTTACTCTTGAGCCGTTCAAATCTGATTTTCATCATATTCTCAGGAGTCATTTCCTTTGTGATATAATCTGGTTTCCAGCACTTCTAAGGCTACATTCATTATCTCCATTTCATCATTCAAGCCTTGTGATAACTGATTTTCGTTGGTTGTTACACTACTCAAAGTTTTACAAACCCTAACAACCAAAAATCTCAAATCTGAGTTTTGTGCTTACCATTCCCATTCCAGCTTTTCAAGAGCTTCATTTGAGCCCTAGACACTTACAAATCCAGCTACTAAAGAGCCAGCCTTTGAGCCTAAACTTATCTCATACCCGGCTATTCTTAGAGCCATTTTTGAGCTTGTATTTTGTTGATTAAGTTAGTGTGGTGAGCTACAAACCACACGGTGTGTAGAGTTTGGTGTGGTGAGCTACAAACCACACGGTGTGTAGAGTTTGGTGTTTGAGCTACAAAAACATCGGTTGTAAGAGTTCCGCTTGACTCAGTTGAACAAGCGATAGTGGAGAGTTTGAAATTCCCAAGTGGGACTTGGGGAGTGGAGTAGGCTTGGGTTAAGCCGAACCACTATAAATCTCTTGCCTCTTTTACTTTCCAGCAATTTCAATTAGCATTGCATTCTCATATCATACATACTTGAAATTGGATATTTAGGTTGCTAGATTCAAGTTTGTTTAAATTGATTGTTCTCCTTGACTCATATACATATACACTAGAACTTAATTTGGTATTTAGCTTCCGCTTAGGGTGAAATTTGATAGAATTCATTGAAACCGAAAAAGGAGTGACCTAGTCTAAATTTGACTAAGGACACAATTCACCCACCCTCTTGTGGTGCCATACACCCTAACAAAAGGCTCAATTAGCAAGTTAGACATTTAAGAGCACTAAATAGAGTACAACGGTCCACATTGATGCTTTGGAATTGCTCAACTCTCTCCATGGAGGAGCTTTTCACGTTTTTGTGCAATTTCAAACATAACTTGGTCTATTCTCATCTTTACCTTACGAAACGTGGCACGAAGGCTCAAATAGCAAGGTAGACTTTTTAGAGCACTAAATAAAGTGCAACGGTCCACATTGATGCTTTGGAATTGCTCAACTCTCTCCATAGAGGAGTTTTTCACGTCTTTGAGCAATTTGAGATATAACTTGGTCTATTCGCGTCTTTACCTTACGAAACGTGGCACAAAGGCTCAATTAGAGTGTTAGACATTTAAGAGCACTAAATAGAGTACAACGGTCCACATTGATGCTTTGGAATTGCTCAACTCTCTCCATGGAGGAGCTTTTCACGTTTTTGTGCAATTTCAAACATAACTTGGTCTATTCGCATCTTTACCTTACGAAACGTGGCACAAAGGCTCAATTAGAGTGTTAGACATTTAAGAGCACTAAATAGAGTACAACGGTCCACATTGATGCTTTGAAATTGCTCAACTCTCTCCATGGAGGAGCTTTTCACGTTTTTGTGCAATTTCAAACATAATTTGGTCTATTCGCATCTTTACCTCACGAAACGCGGCACAAAGGCTCAAATAGAAAGTTAGACTTTTTAGAGCACTAAATAGAGTGCAACGGTCCACATTGATTCTTTGGAATTGCTCAACTCTCTCCATAGAGGAGCTTTTCACGTCTTTGAGCAATTTGAGACATAACTTGGTCTATTCGCGTCTTTACCTTACGAAACGTGGCACAAAGGCTCAATTAGCAAGTTAGACATTTAAGAGCACTAAATAGAGTACAACGGTCCACATTGATGCTTTGGAATTGCTCAACTCTCTCCATGGAGGAACTTTTCACGTTTTTGTGCAATTTCAAACATAACTTGGTCCATTCTCATCTTTACCTTACGAAATGTGGCACGAAGGCTCACATAGCAAGTTAGACTTTTAAGAGCACTAAACAAAGTGCAACGGTCCACATTGATGCTTTGTAATTGCTCAATTGTCTCCATAGAGGAGCTTTTCACGTCTTTGAGCAATTTGAGAGATAACTTTGTCTATTCGCGTCTTTACCTTACGAAACGTGGCACGAAGGCTCAACTAGCAAGTTAGACTTTTAAGAGCACTAAATAGAGTACAACGGTCCACATTGATGCTTTGGAATTGCTCAACTCTCTCCATAGAGGAGCTTTTCACGTCTTTGAGCAATTTGAGAGGTCTATTCGCGTCTTTACCTTACGAAACGTGGCACAAAGGCTCAATTAGAGTGTTAGACATTTGAGAGCACTAAATAGAGTACAACGGTCCACATTGATGCTTTGGAATTGCTCAACTCTCTCCATGGAGGAGCTTTTCACGTGTTTGTGCAATTTCAAACATAACTTGGTCTATTCGCATCTTTACCTTACAAAACGTGGCACGAAGGCTCAACTAGCAAGTTAGACTTTTAAGAGCAGTCAATAGAGTACCACGGTCCACATTGATGCTTTGGAATTGCTCAACTCTCTCCACAGAAGAGCTTTTCACGTGTTTGTGCAATTTGAGACATAACATGGTCTATTTGCGTCTTTACCTTATGAAACGTGGCACGAAGGCTCAACTAGCAAGTTAGACTTTTAAGAGCACTAAGTAGAGTACAACGGTCCACATTGATGCTTTGGAATTGCTCAACTCTCTCCATAGAGGAGCTTTTCACGTCTTTGAGCAATTTGAGACATAACTTGGTCTATTCGCGCCTTTACCTTACGAAACGTGGCACGAAGGCTCAACTAGCAAGTTAGACTTTTAAGAGCACTAAATAGAGTTCAACGGCCCACATTGATGCTTTGGAATTGCTCAACTCTCTCCATAGAGGAGCTTTTCACGTCTTTGAGCAATTTGAGACATAACTTGGTCTATTCCCGTCTTTACCGTACGAAACGTGGCACAAAGGCTGAACTAGCAAGATAGACTTTTAAGAGCACTAAATAGAGTGCAACGGTCCACATTGATGCTTTGGAATTGCTCAACTCTCTCCATAGAGAAGCTTTTCAGGTATTTGAGCAATTTGAGACATAACTTGGTCTATTCGCGTCTTTACCTTACGAAACGTGGCACAAAGGCTCAACTAGAGTGTTAGACATTTAGGAGCACTAAATAGAGTACAACGGTCCATATTGATTCTTTGGAATTGCTAAACTCTCTCCATGGAGGAGCTTTTCACGTTTTTGTGTAATTTCAAACATAACTTGGTCTATTCTCATCTTTACCTTACGAAACGTGGCACGAAGGCTCAAATAGCAAGTTAGACTTTTAAGAGCACTAAAAGAGTGCAACGGTCCACATTGATGCTTTGGAATTGCTCAACACTCTCCATTGAGGAGCTTTTCACGTCTTTGAGCTATTTGAGACATAACTTTGTCTATTCGCGTCTTTACCTTACGAAACGTGGCACGAAGGCTCAACTAGCAAGTTAGACTTTTAAGAGCACTAAATAGAGTACAACGGTCCACATTGATGCTTTGGAATTGCTCAACTCTCTCCATAGAGGAGCTTTTCACGTCTTTGAGCAATTTGAGACATAACTTGGTGTATTCGCGTCTTTACCTTACGAAACGTGGCACAAAGGCTCAATTAGAGTGTTAGACATTTGAGAGCACTAAATAGAGTACAACGGTCCACATTGATGCTTTGGAATTGCTCAACTCTCTCCATGGAGGAGCTTTTCACGTTTTTGTGCAATTCCAAACAGAACTTGGTCTATTCGCATCTTTACCTTACAAAACGTGGCACGAAGGCTCAACTAGAAAGTTAGACTTTTAAGAGCAGTCAATAGAGTACAACGGTCCACATTGATGCTTTGGAATTGCTCAACTCTCTCCACAGAGGAGCTTTTCACGTGTTTGTGCAATTTGAGACATAACATGGTCTATTTGCGTCTTTACCTTACGAAACGTGGCACGAAGGCTCAACTAGCAAGTTAGACTTTTAAGAGCACTAAATAGAGTACAACGGTCCACATTGATGCTTTGGAATTGCTCAACTCTCTCCATAGAGGAGCTTTTCACGTCTTTGAGCAATTTGAGACATAACTTGGTCTATTCGCGTCTTTACCTTACGAAACGTGGCACGAAGGCTCAAATAGCAAGTTAGACTTTTAAGAGCACTAAATAGAGTGCAACGGTCCACATTGATGCTTTGGAATTGCCCAACTCTCTCCATAGAGGAGCTTTTCACGTCTTTGAGCAATTTGAGACATAACCTTGTCTATTCGCGTCTTTACCTTACGAAACGTGGCACGAAGGCTCAACTAGCAAGTTAGACTTTTAAGAGCACTAAATAGAGTACAACCGTCCACATTGATGCTTTGGAATTGCTCAACTCTCTCCATAGAGGAGCTTTTCACGTCTTTGAGCTATTTGAGACATAACTTTGTCTATTCGCGTCTTTACCTTACGAAACGTGGCACGAAGGCTCAACTAGCAAGTTAGACTTTTAAGAGCACTAAATAGAGTACAACGGTCCACATTGATGCTTTGGAATTGCTCAACTCTCTCCATAGAGGAGCTTTTCACGTCTTTGAGCAATTTTAGACATAACTTGGTCTATTCGCGTCTTTACCTTACGAATCGTGGCACAAAGGCTCAATTAGAGTGTTAGACATTTGAGAGCACTAAATAGAGTACAACGGTCCACATTGATGCTTTGGAATTGCTCAACTCTCTCCATGGAGGAGCTTTTCACGTTTTTGTGCAATTCCAAACAGAACTTGGTCTATTCGCATCTTTACCTTACAAAACTTGGCACGAAGGCTCAACTAGCAAGTTAGACTTTTAAGAGCAGTCAATGGAGTACAACGGTCGACATTGATGCTTTGGAATTGCTCAACTCTCTCCACAGAGGTGCTTTTCACGTGTTTGTGCAATTTGAGACATAACATGGTCTATTTGCGTCTTTACCTTACGAAACGTGGCACGAAGGCTCAACTAGCAAGTTAGACTTTTAAGAGCACTAAATAGAGTACAACGGTCCACATTGATGCTTTGGAATTGCTCAACTCTCTCCATAGAGGAGCTTTTCACGTCTTTGAGCAATTTGAGACATAACTTGGTCTATTCGCGTCTTTACCTTACTAAACGTGGCACGAAGGCTCAAATAGCAAGTTAGACTTTTAAGAGCACTAAATAGAGTGCAACGGTCCACATTGATGCTTTGGAATTGCCCAACTCTCTCCATAGAGGAGCTTTTCACGTCTTTGAGCAATTTGAGACATAACCTTGTCTATTCGCGTCTTTACCTTACGAAACGTGGCACGAAGGCTCAACTAGCAAGTTAGACTTTTAAGAGCACTAAATAGAGTACAACCGTCCACATTGATGCTTTGGAATTGCTCAACTCTCTCCATAGAGGAGCTTTTCACGTCTTTGAGCTATTTGAGACATAACTTTGTCTATTCGCGTCTTTACCTTACGAAACGTGGCACGAAGGCTCAACTAGCAAGTTAGACTTTTAAGAGCACTAAATAGAGTACAACGGTCCACATTGATGCTTTGGAATTGCTCAACTCTCTCCATAGAGGAGCTTTTCACGTCTTTGAGCAATTTTAGACATAACTTGGTCTATTCGCGTCTTTACCTTACGAATCGTGGCACAAAGGCTCAATTAGAGTGTTAGACATTTGAGAGCACTAAATAGAGTACAACGGTCCACATTGATGCTTTGGAATTGCTCAACTCTCTCCATGGAGGAGCTTTTCACGTTTTTGTGCAATTCCAAACAGAACTTGGTCTATTCGCATCTTTACCTTACAAAACTTGGCACGAAGGCTCAACTAGCAAGTTAGACTTTTAAGAGCAGTCAATGGAGTACAACGGTCGACATTGATGCTTTAGAATTGCTCAACTCTCTCCACAGAGGTGCTTTTCACGTGTTTGTGCAATTTGAGACATAACATGGTCTATTTGCGTCTTTACCTTACGAAACGTGGCACGAAGGCTCAACTAGCAAGTTAGACTTTTAAGAGCACTAAATAGAGTACAACGGTCCACATTGATGCTTTGGAATTGCTCAACTCTCTCCATAGAGGAGCTTTTCACGTCTTTGAGCAATTTGAGACATAACTTGGTCTATTCGCGTCTTTACCTTACGAAACGTGGCACGAAGGCTCAAATAGCAAGTTAGACTTTTAAGAGCACTAAATAGAGTGCAACGGTCCACATTGATGCTTTGGAATTGCTCAACTCTCTCCATAGAGGAACGTTTCACGTCTTTGAGCAATTTGAGACATAACTTGGTCTATTCGCGTCTTTACCTTACGAAACGTGGCACAAAGGCTCAATTAGAGCGTTAGACATTTAAGAGCACTAAATAGAGTACAACGGTCCACATTGATGCTTTGGAATTGCTCAACTCTCTCCATAGAGGAGCTTTTCACGTTTTTGTGCAATTTCACACATAACTTGGTCTATTCGCGTCTTTACCTTACGAAACGTGGCACGAAGGCTCAAATAGAAAGTTACACTTTTAAGAGCACTTAATAGAGTGCAACGGTCCACATTGATGCTTTGGAATTGCTCAACTCTCTCCATAGAGGAGCTTTTCACGTCTTTGAGCAATTTGACACATAACTTGGTCTATTCGCGTCTTTACCTTACGAAACGTGGCACAAAGGCTCAATTAGAGTGTTAGACATTTAAGAGCACTAAATAGAGTACAACGGTCCACATCGATGCTTTGGAATTGCTCAACTCTCTCCATGGAGGAGCTTTTGACGTTTTTGTGCAATTTCAAACATAACTTGGTCTATTCGCATCTTTACCTTACGAAACGTGGCACGAAGGCTCAAATAGAAAGTTAGACTTTTAAGAGCACTAAATAGAGTGCAACGGTCCACATTGATGCTTTGGAATTGCTCAACTCTCTCCATAGAGGAGCTTTTCACGCCTTTGAGCAATTTGAGACATAACTTGGTCTATTCGCGTCTTTACCTTACGAAACGTGGCACGAAGGCTCAATTAGAGTGTTAGACATTTAAGAACACTAAATAGAGTACAACGGTCCACATCGATGCTTTGGAATTGCTCAACTCTCTCCATGGAGGAGCTTTTCACGTTTTTGTGCAATTTCAAACATAACTTGGTCTATTCACATCTTTACCTTACGAAACGTGGCACGAAGGCTCAAATACCAAGTTAGACTTTTTAGAGCACTAAATAAGGAGCAACGGTCCACATTGATGCTTTGGAATTGCTCAACTCTCTCCATAGAGGAGCTTTTCACGTCTTTGAGTAATTTGAGACAAAACTTGGTCTATTCGCGTCTTTACCTTACGAAACGTGGCACAAAGGCTCAACTAGAGTGTTAGACATTTAAGAGCACTAAATAGAGTACAACGGTCCACATTGATTGTTTGGAATTGCTCAACTCTCTCCATGGAAAAGCTTTTCACGTTTTTGTGCAATTTCAAACATAACTTGGTCTATTTGCATCTTTACCTTACGAAACGTGGCACGAAGGCTCAAATAGCAAGTTAGACTTTTAAGAGCACTAAATAGAGTGCAACGGTCCACATTGATGCTTTGGAATTGCTCAACTCTCTCCATAGAGGAGCTTTTCACGTCTTTGAGCAATTTGAGACATAACTTGGTCTATTTGCGTCTTTACCTTATGAAACGTGGCACGAAGGCTCAACTAGCAAGTTGGACTTTTAAGAGCACCGAATAGAGTACAACGGTCCACATTGATGCTTTGGAATTGCTCAACTCTCTCCATAGAGGAGCTTTTCACGTCTTTGAGCAATTTGAGACAAAACTTGGTCTATTCGCGTCTTTACCTTACGAAACGTGGCACGAAGGCTCAAATAGCAAGTTAGACTTTTAAGAGCACTAAATAGAGTGCAACGGTCCACATTGATGCTTTGGAATTGCTCAACTCTCTCCATAGAGGAGCGTTTCACGTCTTTGAGCAATTTGAGACATAACTTGGTCTATTCGCGTCTTTACCTTACGAAACGTGGCACAAAGGCTCAATTAGAGCGTTAGACATTTAAGAGCACTAAATAGAGTACAACGGTCCACATTGATGCTTTGGAATTGCTCAACTCTCTCCATAGAGGAGCTTTTCACGTTTTTGTGCAATTTCACACATAACTTGGTCTATTCGCGTCTTTACCTTACGAAACGTGGCACGAAGGCTCAAATAGAAAGTTACACTTTTAAGAGCACTTAATAGAGTGCAACGGTCCACATTGATGCTTTGGAATTGCTCAACACTCTCCATAGAGGAGCTTTTCACGTCTTTGAGCAATTTGAGACATAACTTGGTCTATTCGCGTCTTTACCTTACGAAACGTGGCACAAAGGCTCAATTAGAGTGTTAGACATTTAAGAGCACTAAATAGAGTACAACGGTCCACATCGATGCTTTGGAATTGCTCAACTCTCTCCATGGAGGAGCTTTTGACGTTTTTGTGCAATTTCAAACATAACTTGGTCTATTCGCATCTTTACCTTACGAAACGTGGCACGAAGGCTCAAATAGAAAGTTAGACTTTTAAGAGCACTAAATAGAGTGCAACGGTCCACATTGATACTTTGGAATTTCTCAACTCTCTCCATAGAGGAGCTTTTCACGCCTTTGAGCAATTTGAGACATAACTTGGTCTATTCGCGTCTTTACCTTACGAAACGTGGCACGAAGGCTCAAATAGCAAGTTAGACTTTTAAGAGCACTAAATAGAGTGCAACGGTCCACATTGATGCTTTGGAATTGCTCAACTCTCTCCATAGAGGAGCTTTTCACGTCTTTGAGCAATTTGAGACATAACTTGGTCTATTCGCGTCTTTACCTTACGAAACGTGGCACAAAGGCCCAATTAGAGTGTTAGACATTTAAGAGCACTAAGGTCCAGATTGATGCTTTGGAATTGCTCAACTCTCTCCATGGAGAAGCTTTTCACGTTTTTGTGCAATTTCAAACATAACTTGGTCTATTCGCATCTTTACCTTACGAAACGTGGCACGAAGGCTCAAATAGCAATTTAGACTTTTAAGAGCACTAAATAGAGTGCAACGGTCCACATTGATGCTTTGGAATTGCTCAACTCTCTCCAAAGAGGAGCTTTTCACGTCTTTGAGCAATTTGAGACATAACTTGGTCTATTTGCGTCTTTACCTTATGAAACGTGGCACGAAGGCTCAACTAGCAAGTTGGACTTTTAAGAGCACCGAATAGAGTACAACGGTCCACATTGATGCTTTGGAATTGCTCAACTCTCTCCATGGGGGAGCTTTTCACGTTTTTGTGCAATTTCAAACATAACTTGGTCTATTCGCATCTTTACCTTACGAAACGTGGCACGAAGGCTCAAATAGCAAGTTAGACTTTTAAGAGCACTAAATAGAGTGCAACGGTCCACATTGATGCTTTGGAATTGCTCAACTCTCTCCATAGAGGAGCTTTTCACGTCTTTGAGCAATTTGAGACATAACTTGGTCTATTCGCGTCTTTACCTTATGAAACGTGGCACAAAGGCTCAATTAGAGTGTTAGACATTTGAGAGCACTAAATAGAGTACAACGGTCCACATTGATGCTTTGGAATTGCTCAACTCTCTCCATGGAGGAGCTTTTCACGTTTTTATGCAATTTCAAACATAACTTGGTCTATTCGCATCTTTACCTTACAAAACGTGGCACGAAGGCTCAAGTAGCAGGTTAGACTTTTAAGAGCAGTCAATAGAGTACAACGGTCCACATTGATGCTTTGGAATTGCTCAACTCTCTCCATAGAGGAGCTTTTCACGTCTTTGAGCAATTTGAGACATAACTTGGTCTATTCGCGTCTTTACCTTACGAAACGTGGCACGAAGGCTCAAATAGCAAGTTAGACTTTTAAGAGCACTAAATAGAGTGCAATGGTCCACATTGATGCTTTGGAATTGCTCAACTCTCTCCATAGAGGAGCTTTTCACGTCTTTGAGCAATTTGAGACATAACTTGGTCTATTTGCGTCTTTACCTTACGAAACGTGGCACGAAGGCTCAACTAGCAAGTTGGACTTTTAAGAGCACCGAATAGAGTACAACGGTCCACATTGATGCTTTGGAATTGCTCAACTCTCTCCATGGAGGAGCTTTTCACGTTTTTGTGCAATTTCAAACATAACTTGGTCTATTCGCATCTTTACCTTACGAAACGTGGCACGAAGGCTCAAATAGCAAGTTAGACTTTTAAGAGCACTAAATAGAGTGCAACGGTCCACATTGATGCTTTAGAATTGCTCAACTCTCTCCATAGAGGAGCTTTTCACGTCTTTCAGCAATTTGAGACATAACTTGGTCTATTCGCGTCTTTACCTTACGAAACGTGGCACAAAGGCTCAATTAGAGTGTTTGACATTTGAGAGCACTAAATAGAGTACAACGGTCCACATTGATGCTTTGGAATTGCTCAACTCTCTCCATGGAGGAGCTTTTCACGTTTTTGTGCAATTTCAAACATAACTTGGTCTATTCGCATCTTTACCTTACAAAACGTGGCACGAAGGCTCAAGTAGCAGGTTAGACTTTTAAGAGCAGTCAATAGAGTACAATGGTCCACATTGATGCTTTGGAATTGCTCAACTCTCTCCATAGAGGAGCTTTTCACGTCTTTGAGCAATTTGAGACATAACTTGGTCTATTCGCGTCTTTACCTTACGAAACGTGGCACGAAGGCTCAAATAGCAAGTTAGACTTTTAAGAGCACTAAATAGAGTGCAACGGTCCACATTGATGCTTTGGAATTGCTCAACTCTCTCCATAGAGGAGCTTTTCACGTCTTTGAGCAATTTGAGACATAACTTGGTCTATTTGCGTCTTTACCTTGCGAAACGTGGCACGAAGGCTCAACTAGCAAGTTGGACTTTTAAGAGCACCGAATAGAGTACAACGGTCCACATTGATGCTTTGGAATTGCTCAACTCTCTCCATGGAGGAGCTTTTCACGTTTTTGTGCAATTTCAAACATAACTTGGTCTATTCGCATCTTTACCTTACGAAACGTGGCACGAAGGCTCAAATAGCAAGTTAGACTTTTAAGAGCACTAAATAGAGTGCAACGGTCCACATTGATGCTTTAGAATTGCTCAACTCTCTCCATAGAGGAGCTTTTCACGTCTTTCAGCAATTTGAGACATAACTTGGTCTATTCGCGTCTTTACCTTACGAAACGTGGCACAAAGGCTCAATTAGAGTGTTTGACATTTGAGAGCACTAAATAGAGTACAACGGTCCACATTGATGCTTTGGAATTGCTCAACTCTCTCCATGGAGGAGCTTTTCACGTTTTTGTGCAATTTCAAACATAACTTGGTCTATTCGCGTGTGTACCTTACGAAACATGGCACGAAGGAGAGCACTAAATAGAGTACAACGGTCCACATTGATGCTTTGGAATTACTCAACTCTCTCCATAGAGGAGCTTTTCACGTCTTTGAGCAATTTGAGACATAACTTGGCCTATTCGCGTCTTTACCTTACGAAACGTGGCACGAAGGCTCAAATAGCAAGTTAGACTTTTTAGAGCACCAAATAAAGTGCAACGGTCCACATTGATGCTTTGGAATTGCTCAACTCTCTCCATAGAGGAACTTTTCACTTCTTTGAGCAATTTGAGACATAACTTGGTCTATTCGCGTCTTTACCTTACGAAACGTGGCACAAAGGCTCAATTAGAGTGTTAGACATTTAAGAGCACTAAATAGAGTACAACGGTCCACATTGATGCTTTGGAATTGCTCAACTCTCTCCATGGAGGAGCTTTTCACGTTTTTGTGCAATTTCAAACATAACTTGGTCTATTCGCATCTTTACCTTACGAAACGTGGCACGAAGGCTCAAATAGCAAGTTAGACTTTTTAGAGCACTAAATAAAGTGCAACGGTCCACATTGATGCTTTGGAATTGCTCAACAATCTCCATAGATGAGCTTTTCACGTCTTTGAGCAATTTGAGACATAACTTGGTCTATTCGCGTCTTTACCTTACGAAACGTGGCACAAAGGCTCAATTAGAGTGTTAGACATTTAAGAGCACTAAATAGAGTACAACGGTCCTGATTGATGCTTTGGAATTGCTCAACTCTCTCCATGGAGGAGCTTTTCACGTTTTTGTGCAATTTCAAACATAACTTGGTCTATTCGCATCTTTACCTTACGAAACGTGGCACGAAGGCTCAAATAGCAAGTTAGACTTTTAAGAGCACTAAATAGAGTGCAGCGGTCCACATTGATGCTTTGGAATTGCTCAACTCTCTCCATAGAGGAGCTTTTCACGTCTTTGAGCAATTTGAGACATAACTTGGTCTATTCGCGTCTTTACCTTACGAAACGTGGCACAAAGGCTCAATTAGAGTGTTAGACATTTGAGAGCACTAAATAGAGTACAACGGTCCACATTGATGCTTTGGAATTGCTCAACTCTCTCCATGGAGGAGCTTTTCACGTTTTTGTGCAATTTCAAACATAACTTGGTCTATTCGCATCTTTACCTTACAAAACGTGGCACGAAGGCTCAAGTAGCAAGTTAGACTTTTAAGAGCAGTCAATAGAGTACAACGGTCCACATTGATGCTTTGGAATTGCTCAACTCTCTCCACAGAGGAGCTTTTCACGTGTTTGTGCAATTTGAGACATAACATAGTCTATTTGCGCAATTTGAAACGTGGCACGAAGGCTCAACTAGCAAGTTAGACTTTTAAGAGCACTAAATAGAGTACAACGGTCCACATTGACGCTTTGGAATTGCTAAACTCTCTCCATAGAGGAGCTTTTCACGTCTTTCAGTAATTTGAGACATAACTTGGTCTATTCGCGTGTGTACCTTACGAAACGTGGCACGAAGGCTCAACTAGCAAGTTAGACTTTTAAGAGCACTAAATAGAGTACAACGGTCCACATTGATGTTTTGGAATTGCTCAACTGTCACCATAGAGGAGCTTTTCACGTCTTTGAGCAATTTGGGACATAACTTGGCCTATTCGCGTCTTTACCTTACGAAACGTGGCACGAAGGCTCAAATAGCAAGTTAGACTTTTAAGAGCACTAAATAGAGTGCAACGGTCCACATTGATGCTTTGGAATTGCTCAACTCTCTCCATAGAGGAGCTTTTCACGTCTTTAAGCAATTTGAGACATAACCTGGTCTATTCGCGTCTTTACCTTACGAAACGTGGCACAAAGGCTCAATTAGAGTGTTAGACATTTAAGAGCACTAAATAGAGTACAACGGTCCACATTGATGCTTTGGAATTGCTCAACTCTCTCCATGGAGGAGCTTTTCACGTTTTTGTGCAATTTCAAACATAACTTGGTCTATTCGCATCTATGCCTTACGAAACGTGGCACGAAGGCTCAAATAGCATGTTAGACTTTTTAGAGCACCAAATAAAGTGCAACGGTCCACATTGATGCTTTGGAATTGCTCAACTCTCTCCATAGAGGAGCTTTTCACGTCTTTGAGCAATTTGAGACATAACTTGGTCTATTCGCGTCTTTACCTTACGAAACGTGGCACAAAGGCTCAATTGGAGTGTTAGACATTTAAGAGCACTAAATAGAGTACAACGGTCCACATTGATGCTTTGGAGTTGCTCAACTCTCTCCATGGAGGAGCTTTTCACGTTTTTGTGCAATTTCAAACATAACTTGGTCTATTCGCATCTTTACCTTATGAAACGTGGCACGAAGGCTCAAATAGCAAGTTAGACTTTTTAGAGCACTAAATAAAGTGCAACGGTCCACATTGATGCTTTGGAATTGCTCAACTCTCTCCATAGAGGAGCTTTTCACGTCTTTGAGCAATTTGAGACATAACTTGGTCTATTCGCGTCTTTACCTTACGAAACGTGGCACAAAGGCTCAATTAGAGTGTTAGACATTTAAGAGCACTAAGGTCCAGATTGATGCTTTGGAATTTCTCAACTCTCTCCATGGAGGAGCTTTTCATGTTTTTGTGCAATTTCAAACATAACTTGGTCTATTCGCATCTTTACCTTACGAAACGTGGCCCGAAGGCTCAAATAGAAAGTTAGACTTTTAAGAGCACTAAATAGAGTGCAACGGTCCACAATGATGCTTTGGAATTGCTCAACTCTCTCCATAGAGGAGCTTTTCACGGCTTTGAGCAATTTGAGACATAACTTGGTCTATTCGCGTCTTTACCTTACGAAACGTGGCACAAAGGCTCAATTAGCAAGTTAGACATTTAAGAGCACTAAATAGAGTACAACGGTCCACACTGATGCTTTGGAATTGCTCAACTCTCTCCATGGAGGAGCTTTTCACGTTTTTGTGCAATTTCAAACATAACTTGGTCTATTCTCATCTTTACCTTACGAAACGTGGCACGAAGGCTCAAATAGCAAGTTAGACTTTTAAGAGCACTAAACAGAGTGCATCGGTCCACATTGATGCTTTGGAATTGCTCAACTCTCTCCATAGAGGAGCTTTTCACGTCTTTGAGCAATTTGAGACATCACTTGCTCTATTCGCATCTTTACCTTACGAAACGGGGCACAAAGGCTCAATTAGAGTGTTAGACATTTAAGAGCACTAAATAGAGTACAACGGTCCACATTGATGCTTTGGAATTGCTCAACTCTCTCCATAGAGGAGCTTTTCACGTCTTTGAGCAATTTGAGACATAACTTGGTCTATTCGCGTCTTTACCTTACGAAACGTGGCACGAAGGCTCAAATAGCAAGTTAGACTTTTAAGAGCACTAAATAGAGTGCAACGGTCCACATTGATGCTTTAGAATTGCTCAACTCTCTCCATAGAGGAGCTTTTCACATCTTTCAGCAATTTGAGACATAACTTGGTCTATTCGCGTCTTTACCTTACGAAACGTGGCACAAAGGCTCAATTAGAGTGTTTGACATTTGAGAGCACTAAATAGAGTACAACGGTCCACATTGATGCTTTGGAATTGCTCAACTCTCTCCATGGAGGAGCTTTTCACATTTTTGTGCAATTTCAAACATAACTTGGTCTATTCGCATCTTTACCTTACGAAACGTGGCACGAAGGCTCAAATAGCAAGTTAGACTTTTAAGAGCACTAAATAGAGTGCAACGGTCCACATTGATGCTTTGGAATTGGTCAACTCTCTCCATAGAGGAGCTTTTCACGTCTTTGAGCAATTTGAGACATAACTTGGTCTATTTGCGTCTTTACCTTATGAAACGTGGCACGAAGGCTCAACTAGCAAGTTGGACTTTTAAGAGCACCGAATAGAGTACAACGGTCCACATTGATGCTTTGGAATTGCTCAACTCTCTCCATGGAGGAGGTTTTCACGTTTTTGTGCAATTTCAAACATAACTTGGTCTATTCGCATCTTTACCTTACGAAACGTGGCACGAAGGCTCAAATAGCAAGTTAGACTTTTAAGAGCACTAAATAGAGTGCAACGGTCCACATTGATGCTTTGGAATTGCTCAACTCTCTCCATAGAGGAGCTTTTCACGTCTCTGAGCAATTTGAGACATAACTTGGTCTATTTGTGTTTTTACCTTACGAAACATGGCACAAAGGCTCAATTAGAGTGTTAGACATTTGAGAGCACTAAATAGAGTACACCGGTCCACATTGATGCTTTGGAATTGCTCAACTCTCTCCATAGAGGAGCTTTTCACGTCTTTGAGCAATTTGAGACATAACTTGGCCTATTCGCGTCTTTACCTTACGAAACGTGGCACGAAGGCTCAAATAGCAAGTTAGACTTTTTAGAGCACCAAATAAAGTGCAACGGTCCACATTGATGCTTTGGAATTGCTCAACTCTCTCCATAGAGGAGCTTTTCACGTCTTTGAGCAATTTGAGACATAACTTGGTCTATTCGCGTCTTTACCTTACGAAACGTGGCACAAAGGCTCAATTAGAGTGTTAGACATTTAAGAGCACTAAATAGAGTACAACGGTCCACATTGATGCTTTGGAATTGCTCAACTCTCTCCATGGAGGAGCTTTTCACGTTTTTGTGCAATTTCAAACATAACTTGGTCTATTCGCATCTTTACCTTACGAAACGTGGCACGAAGGCTCAAATAGCAAGTTAGACTTTTTAGAGCACTAAATAAAGTGCAACGGTCCACATTGATGCTTTGGAATTGCTCAACTCTCTCCATAGATTAGCTTTTCACGTCTTTGAGCAATTTGAGACATAACTTGGTCTATTCGCGTCTTTACCTTACGAAACGTGGCACAAAGGCTCAATTAGAGTGTTAGGCATTTAAGAGCACTAAATAGAGTACAACGGTCCACATTGATGCTTTGGAATTGCTCAACTCTCTCCATGGAGGAGCTTTTCACGTTTTTGTGCAATTTCAAACATAACTTGGTCTATTCGCATCTTTACCTTACGAAACGTGGCCCGAAGGCTCAAATAGAATGTTAGACATTTAAGAGCACTAAATAGAGTGCAACGGTCCACATTGATGCTTTGGAATTGCTCAACTCTCTCCATAGAGGAGCTTTTCACGGCTTTGAGCAATTTGAGACATAACTTGGTCTATTCGCGTCTTTACCTTACGAAACGTGGCACAAAGGCTCAATTAGCAAGTTAGACATTTAAGAGCACTAAATAGAGTACAACGGTCCACATTTGATGCTTTGGAATTGCTCAACTCTCTCCATGGAGGAGCTTTTCACGTTTTGAGCAATTTCAAACATAACTTGGTCTATTCTCATCTTTACCTTACGAAACGTGGCACGAAGGCTCAAATAGCAAGTTAGACTTTTAAGAGCACTAAACAGAGTGCATCGGTCCACATTGATGCTTTGGAATTGCTCAACTCTCTCCATAGAGGAGCTTTTCACGTCTTTGAGCAATTTGAGACATAACTTGGTCTATTCGCGTCTTTACCTTACGAAACGTGGCACAAAGGCTCAATTAGAGTGTTAGACATTTAAGAGCACTAAATAGAGTACAACGGTCCACATTGATGCTTTGGAATTGCTCAACTCTCTCCATGGAGGAGCTTTTCACGTTTTTGTGCAATTTCAAACATAACTTGGTCTATTCGCATCTTTACCTTACGAAACGTGGCACGAAGGCTCAAATAGCAAGTTAGACTTTTTAGAGCACTAAATAAAGTGCAACGGTCCACATTGATGCTTTGGAATTGCTCACCTCTCTCCATAGATGAGCTTTTCACGTCTTTGAGCAATTTGAGACATAACTTGGTCTATTCGCGTCTTTACCTTACGAAACGTGGCACAAAGGCTCAATTAGAGTGTTAGACATTTAAGAGCACTAAATAGAGTACAATGGTCCAGATTGATGCTTTGGAATTGCTCAACTCTCTCCATGGAGGAGCTTTTCACGTTTTTGTGCAATTTCAAACATAACTTGGTCTATTCGCATCTTTACCTTACGAAACGTGGCCCGAAGGCTCAAATAGAATGTTAGACATTTAAGAGCACTAAATAGAGTGCAACGGTCCACATTGATGCTTTGGAATTGCTCAACTCTCTCCATAGAGGAGCTTTTCACGGCTTTGAGCAATTTGAGACATAACTTGGTCTATTCGCGTCTTTACCTTACGAAACGTGGCACAAAGGCTCAATTAGAGTGTTAGACATTTAAGAGCACTAAATAGAGTACAACGGTCCACATTGATGCTTTGGAATTGCTCAACTCTCTCCATGGAGGAGCTTTTCACGTTTTTGTGCAATTTCAAACATAACTTGGTCTATTCGCATCTTTACCTTACGAAACGTGGCACGAAGGCTCAAATAGCAAGTTAGACTTTTTAGAGCACTAAATAAAGTGCAACGGTCCACATTGATGCTTTGGAATTGCTCAACTCTCTCCATAGATTAGCTTTTCACGTCTTTGAGCAATTTGAGACATAACTTGGTCTATTCGCGTCTTTACCTTACGAAACGTGGCACAAAGGCTCAATTAGAGTGTTAGACATTTAAGAGCACTAAATAGAGTACAACGGTCCACATTGATGCTTTGGAATTGCTCAACTCTCTCCATGGAGGAGCTTTTCACGTTTTTGTGCAATTTCAAACATAACTTGGTCTATTCGCATCTTTACCTTACGAAACGTGGCCCGAAGGCTCAAATAGAATGTTAGACATTTAAGAGCACTAAATAGAGTGCAACGGTCCACATTGATGCTTTGGAATTGCTCAACTCTCTCCATAGAGGAGCTTTTCACGGCTTTGAGCAATTTGAGACATAACTTGGTCTATTCGCGTCTTTACCTTACGAAACGTGGCACAAAGGCTCAATTAGCAAGTTAGACATTTAAGAGCACTAAATAGAGTACAACGGTCCACATTTGATGCTTTGGAATTGCTCAACTCTCTCCATGGAGGAGCTTTTCACGTTTTTGAGCAATTTCAAACATAACTTGGTCTATTCTCATCTTTACCTTACGAAACGTGGCACGAAGGCTCAAATAGCAAGTTAGACTTTTAAGAGCACTAAACAGAGTGCATCGGTCCACATTGATGCTTTGGAATTGCTCAACTCTCTCCATAGAGGAGCTTTTCACGTCTTTGAGCAATTTGAGACATAACTTGGTCTATTCGCGTCTTTACCTTACGAAACGTGGCACAAAGGCTCAATTAGAGTGTTAGACATTTAAGAGCACTAAATAGAGTACAACGGTCCACATTGATGCTTTGGAATTGCTCAACTCTCTCCATGGAGGAGCTTTTCACGTTTTTGTTCAATTTCAAACATAACTTGGTCTATTCGCATCTTTACCTTACGAAACGTGGCACGAAGGCTCAAATAGCAAGTTAGACTTTTTAGAGCACTAAATAAAGTGCAACGGTCCACATTGATGCTTTGGAATTGCTCACCTCTCTCCATAGATGAGCTTTTCACGTCTTTGAGCAATTTGAGACATAACTTGGTCTATTCGCGTCTTTACCTTACGAAACGTGGCACAAAGGCTCAATTAGAGTGTTAGACATTTAAGAGCACTAAATAGAGTACAACGGTCCAGATTGATGCTTTGGAATTGCTCAACTCTCTCCATGGAGGAGCTTTTCACGTTTTTGTGCAATTTCAAACATAACTTGGTCTATTCGCATCTTTACCTTACGAAACGTGGCCCGAAGGCTCAAATAGAATGTTAGACATTTAAGAGCACTAAATAGAGTGCAACGGTCCACATTGATGCTTTGGAATTGCTCAACTCTCTCCATAGAGGAGCTTTTCACGGCTTTGAGCAATTTGAGACATAACTTGGTCTATTCGCGTCTTTACCTTACGAAACGTGGCACAAAGGCTCAATTAGCAAGTTAGACATTTAAGAGCACTAAATAGAGTACAACGGTCCACATTTGATGCTTTGGAATTGCTCAACTCTCTCCATAGAGGAGCTTTTCACGTCTTTGAGCAATTTGAGACATAACTTGGTCTATTCGCGTCTTTACCTTACGAAACATGGCACAAAGGCTCAATTAGAGTGTTAGACATTTAAGAGCACTAAATAGAGTACAACGGTCCACATTGATGCTTTGGAATTGCTCAACTCTCTCCATGGAGGAGCTTTTCACGTTTTTGTGCAATTTCAAACATAACTTGGTCTATTCGCATCTTTACCTTACGAAACGTGGCACGAAGGCTCAAATAGCAAGTTAGAATTTTTAGAGCAGTAAATAAAGTGCAACGGTCCACATTGATGCTTTGGAATTGCTCAACTCTCTCCGTAGAGGAGCTTTTCACGTCTTTGAGCAATTTGAGACATAACTTGGTCTATTCGCATCTTTACCTTACGAAACGTGGCACGAAGGCTCAAATAGCAAGTTAGAATTTTTAGAGCACTAAATAAAGTGCAACGGTCCACATTGATGCTTTGGAATTGCTCAACTCTCTCCGTAGAGGAGCTTTTCATGTCTTTGAGCAATTTGAGACATAACTTGGTCTATTTGCGTCTTTACCTTATGAAACATGGCACGAAGGCTCAATTAGAGTGTTAGACATTTAAGAGCACTAAATAGAGTACAACGGTCCACATTGATGCTTTCGAATTGCTGAACTCTCTCCATAGAGGAGCTTTTCACGTCTTTCAGAAATTTGAGACATAACTTGGTCTATTCGCGTCTTTACCTTACGAAACGTGGCACAAAGGCTCAATTAGCAAGTTAGACATTTAAGAGCACTAAATAGAGTACAACGGTCCACATTGATGCTTTGGAATTGCTCAACTCTCTCCATGGAGGAGCTTTTCACGTTTTTGTGCAATTTCAAACATAACTTGGTCTATTCTCACCTTTACCTTACGAAACGTGGCACGAAGGCTCAAATAGCAAGTTAGACTTTTAAGAGCACTAAACAGAGTGCAACGGTCCACATTGATGCTTTGGAATTGCTCAACTCTCTCCATAGAGGAGCTTTTCACGTCTTTGAGCAATTTGAGACATAACTTTGTCTATTCGCGTCTTTACCTTACGAAACGTGGCACGAAGGCTCAACTAGCAAGTTAGACTTTTAAGAGCACTAAATAGAGTACAACGGTCCACATTGATGCTTTGGAATTGCTCAACTCTCTCCGTAGAGGAGCTTTTCACGTCTTTGAGCAATTTGAGACATAACTTGGTCTATTCGCATCTTTACCTTACGAAATATGGCACGAAGGCTCAAATAGCAAGTTAGAATTTTTAGAGCACTAAATAAAGTGCAACGGTCCACATTGATGCTTTGGAATTGCTCAACTCTCTCCATGGAGGAGCTTTTCACGTTTTTGTGCAATTTGAGACATAACATGGTCTATTTGCGTCTTTACCTTACGAAACGTGGCACGAAGGCTCAACTAGCAAGTTAGACTTTTAAGAGCACTAAATAGAGTACAACGGTCCACATTGATGCTTTGGAATTGCTCAACTCTCTCCATAGAGGAGCTTTTCACTTCTTTGAGCAATTTGAGACATAACTTGGTCTATTCGCGTATTTACCTTACGAAACGTGGCACAAAGGCTCAATTAGAGTGTTAGACATTTAAGAGCACTAAATAGAGTACAACTGTCCGCATTGATGCTTTGGAATTGCTCAACTCTCTCCATGGAGGAGCTTTTCACGTTTTTGTGCAATTCCAAACAGAACTTGGTCTATTCGCATCTTTACCTTACAAAACGTGGCACGAGGGCTCAACTAGCAAGTTAGACTTTTAAGAGCAGTCAATAGAGTACAACGGTCCACATTGATGATTTGGAATTGCTCAACTCTCTCCACAGAGGAGCTTTTCACGTGTTTGTGCAATTTGAGACATAACATGGTCTATTTGCGTCTTTACCTTACGAAACGTGGCACGAAGGCTCAACTAGCAAGTTAGACTTTTAAGAGCACTAAATAGAGTACAACGGTCCACATTGATGCTTTGGAATTGCTCAAATCTCTCCATAGAGGAGCTTTTCACGTCTTTGAGCAATTTGAGACGTAACTTTGTCTATTCGCGTCTTTACCATACGAAACGTGGCACGAAGGCTCAAATCGCAAGTTAGACTTTTAAGAGCACTAAATAGAGTACAACGGTCCACATTGATGCTTTGGAATTGCTCAACTCTCTCCGTGGAGGAGCTTTTTACGTTTTTGTGCAATTTCAAACATAACTTGGTCTATTCGCATCTTTACCTTACGAAACGTGGCACGAAGGCTCAAATATCAAGTTAGACTTTTTAGAGCACTAAATAAAGTGCAACGGTCCACATTGATGCTTTGGAATTGCTCAACTCTCTCCATAAAGAAGCTTTTTACGTCTTTGAGCAATTTGAGACATAACTTGGTCTATTCACGTCTCTACCTTACAAAACATGGCACAAAGGCTCAATTAGAGTGTTAGACATTTAAGAGCACTAAATAGAGTACAACGGTCCACATTGATGCTTTGGAATTGCTCAACGCTCTCCATAGAGGAGCTTTTCACCTCTTTGAGCAATTTGAGACATAACTTGGTCTATTCGCGTCTTTACCTTACGAAACCTGGCACAAAGGCTCAATTAGCAAGTTAGACTTTTAGGAGCACCAAATAGAGTACAACGGTCCACATTGATGCTTTGGAATTGCTCAACTCTCTCCATAGAGGAGCTGTTCACGTCTTTGAGCAATTTGCGACATAACTTGGTCTATTCGCGTCTTTACCTTACGAAACGTGGCACAAAGGCTCAACTAGAAAGTTAGACTTTTAGGAGCACTAAATAGAGTACAACGGTCCACATTGATGCTTTGGAATTGCTCAACTCTCTGCATAGAGGAGCTTTTCACGTCTTTGAGCAATTTGAGACATAACTTGGTCTATTCGCGTCTTTACCTTACGAAACGTGGCACAAAGGCTCAATTAGAGTGTTAGACATTTAAGAGCACTAAATAGAGTACAATGGTCCACATTGATGCATTGGAATTGCTCAACTCTCTCCATGGAGGATCTTTTTACGTTTTTGTGCAATTTCAAACATAACTTGGTCTATTCGCATCTTTACCTTACGAAACGTGGCACGAAGGTTCAACGAGCAAGTTAGAATTTTAAGAGCACCGAATAGAGTACAACGGTCCACATTGATGCTTTGGAATTGCTCAACTCTCTCCGTGGTGGAGCTTTTCACGTTTTTGTGCAATTTCAAACATAACTTGGTCTATTCGCATCTTTACATTACAAAACGTGGCACGAAGGCTCAACTAGCAAGTTAGACTTTTAAGAGCAGTCAATAGAGTACAACGGTCCACATTGATGCTTTGGAATTGCTCAACTCTCTCCATGGAGGAGCTTTTCACGTTTTTGTGCAATTTCAAACATAACTTGGTCTATTCGCATCTTTACCTTACAAAACGTGGCACGAAGGCTCAACTAGCAAGTTAGACTTTTAAGAGCACTAAATAGAGTACAACGGTCCATATTGATGCTTTGGAATTGCTCAACTCTCTCCGTAGAGGAGCTGTTCACGTCTTTGAGCAATTTGAGACATAACTTGGTCTATTCACGTCTTTACCTTACGAAACGTGGCACAAAGGCTCAACTAGCAAGTTAGACTTTTAGGAGCACTAAATAGAGTACAACGGTCCACATTGATGCTTTGGAATTGCTCAACTCTCTGCATAGAGGAGCTTTTCACGTCTTTGAGCAATTTGAGACATAACTTGGTCTATTCGCGTCTTTACCTTACGAAACGTGGCACGAAGGCTCAAATAGCAAGTTAGACTTTTAAGAGCACTAAATAGAGTGCAACGGTCCACATTGATGCTTTCGAATTGCTCAACTCTCTCCATAGAGGAGCTTTTCACGTCTTTAAGCAATTTGAGATATAACTTGGTCTATTCGCGTCTTTACCTTACGAAACGTGGCACAAAGGCTCAATTAGAGTGTTAGACATTTAAGAGCACTAAATAGAGTACAACGGACCACATTGATGCTTTGGAATTGCTCAACTCTCTCCATGGAGGAGCTTTTTACGTTTTTGTGCAATTTCAAACATAACTTGGTCTATTCGCATCTTTACCTTACGAAACGTGGCACGAAGGCTCAAATAGCAAGTTAGACTTTTTAGAGCACTAAATAAAGTGCAACGGTCCACATTGATGCTTTGGAATTGCTCAACTCTTTCCATAGAGGAGCTTTTCACGTCTTTGAGCAATTTGAGACATAACTTGGTCTATTCGCGTCTTTACCTTACGAAACGTGGCATAAATGCTCAAATAGCAAGTTAGAATTTTAAGAGCACTAAATAGAGTGCACCGGTCCACATTGATGCTTTGGAATTGCTCAACTCTCTCCATAGAGGAGCTTTTCACGTCTTTGAGCAATTTGAGACAAAACTTGGTCTATTCACGTCTTTACCTTACGAAACGTGGCACAAAGGCTCAATTAGAGTGTTAGAAATTTAAGAGCACTAAATAGAGTACAACGGTCCACATTGATGCTTTGGAATTGCTCAACTCTCTCCATGGAGGAGCTTTTCACGTTTTTGTGCACTTTCAGACATAACTTGGTCTATTCGCATCTTTACCTTACGAAACGTGGCCCGAAGGCTCAAATAGAAAGTTAGACTTTTAAGAGCACTAAATAGAGTGCAACGGTCCACATTGATGCTTTGGAATTGCTCAACTCTCTCCATAGAGGAGCTTTTTACGTCTTTGAGCAATTGGAGACATAACTTGGTCTATTCGCGTCTTTACCTTACGAAACATGGCACAAAGGCTCAATTAGCAAGTTAGACATTTAAGAGCACTAAATAGAGTACAACGGTCCACATTGATGCTTTGGAATTGCTCAACTCTCTCCAGGGAGGAGCTTTTCACGTTTTTGTGCAATTTCAAACATAACTTGGTCTATTCTCATCTTTACCTTACGAAACGTGGCACGAAGGCTCAAATAGCAAGCTAGACTTTTAAGAGCACTAAACAGAGTGCAACGGTCCACATTGATGCTTTGGAATTGCTCAACTCTCTCCATAGAGGAGCTTTTCACGTCTTTGAGCAATTTGAGACATAACTTTGTCTATTCGCGTCTTTACCTTACGAAACGTGGCACGAAGGCTCAACTAGCAAGTTAGACTTTTAAGAGCACTAAATAGAGTACAACGGTCCACATTGATGCTTTGGAATTGCTCAACTCTCTCCAGGGAGGAGCTTTTCACGTTTTTGTGCAATTTCAAACATAACTTGGTCTATTCTCATCTTTACCTTACGAAACGTGGCACGAAGGCTCAAATAGAATGTTAGACTTTTAAGAGCACTAAACAGAGTGCAACGGTCCACATTGATGCTTTGGAATTGCTCAACTCTCTCCATAGAGGAGCTTTTTACGTCTTTGAGCAATTTGAGACATAACTTTGTCTATTCGCGTCTTTACCTTACGAAACGTGGCACGAAGGCTCAACTAGCAAGTTAGACTTTTAAGAGCACTAAATAGAGTACAATGGTCCACATTGATGCTTTGGAATTGCTCAATTCTCTCCGTAGAGGAGCTGTTCACGTCTTTGAGCAATTTGAGACATAACTTGGTCTATTCGCTTCTTTACCTTACGAAACGTGGCACAAAGGCTCAACTAGCAAGTTAGACTTTTAGGAGCACTAAATAGAGTACAACGGTCCACATTGATGCTTTGGAATTGGTCAACTCTCTGCATAGAGGAGCTTTTCACGTCTTTGAGCAATTTGAGACATAACTTGGTCTATTCGCGTCTTTACCTTACGAAACGTGGCACGAAGGCTCAAATAGCAAGTTAGACAGTTAAGAGCACTAAATAGAGTGCAACGGTCCACATTGATGCTTTGGAATTGCTCAACTCTCTCCATGGAGGAGCTTTTCACGTCTTTAACCAATTTGAGACATAACTTGGTCTATTCGCGCCTTTACCTTGCGAAACGTGGCACAAAGGCTCAATTAGAGTGTTAGACATTTAAGAGCACTAAATAGAGTACAACGGTCCACATTGATGCTTTGGAATTGCTCAACTCTCTCCATGGAGGAGCTTTTCACGTTTTTGTGCAATTTCAAACATAACTTGGTCTATTCGCATCTTTACCATACGAAACGTGGCACGAAGGCTTAAATAGCAAGTTAGACTTTTTAGAGCACTAAATAAAGTGCAACGGTCCACATTGATGCTTTGGAATTGCTCAACTCTCTCCATAGAGGAGCTTTTCACGTTTTTGAGCAATTTGAGACATAACTTGGTCTATTCGCGTCTTTACCTTACGAAACGTGGCACAAAGGCTCAATTAGCAAGTTTAGACATTTAAGAGCACTAAATAGAGTACAACGGTCCACATTGATGCTTTGGAATTGCTCAACTCTCTCCATGGAGGAGCTTTTCACGTTTTTGTGCAATTTCAACATAACTTGGTCTATTCGCATCTTTACCTTACGAAACGTGGCACGAAGGCTCAAATAGCAAGTTAGACTTTTAAGAGCACTAAATAGAGTGCAACGGTCCACATTGATGCTTTGGAATTGCTCAACTCTCTCCATAGAGGAGCTTTTCACGTCTTTGAGCAATTTGAGACATAACTTGGTCTATTCGCGTCTTTACCTTACGAAACGTGGCACGAAGCCTCAAATTGCAAGTTAGACTTTTAAGAGCACTAAATAGAGTACAACGGTCCACATTGATGCTTTGGAATTGCTCAACTTCTCTCCGATAGAGGAGCTTTTCACGTCTTTGAGCAATTTGAGACATAACTTGGTCTATTCGCTTCTTTACCTTACGAAACGTGGCACAAAGGCTCAACTAGCAAGTTAGACTTTTAGGAGCACTAAATAGAGTACAACGGTCCACATTGATGCTTTGGAATTGGTCAACTCTCTGCATAGAGGAGCTTTTCACGTCTTTGAGCAATTTGAGACATAACTTGGTCTATTCGCGTCTTTACCTTACGAAACGTGGCACGAAGGCTCAAATAGCAAGTTAGACATTTAAGAGCACTAAATAGAGTGCAACGGTCCACATTGATGCTTTGGAATTGCTCAACTCTCTCCATAGAGGAGCTTTTCACGTCTTTGAAGCAATTTGAGACATAACTTGGTCTATTCGCGCTCTTTACCTTACGAAACGTGGCACAAAGGCTCAATTAGAGTGTTAGACATTTAAGAGCACTAAATAGAGTACAACGGTCCACATTGATGCTTTGGAATTGCTCAACTCTCTCCATGGAGGAGCTTTTCACGTTTTGTGCAATTTCAAACATAACTTGGTCTATTCGCATCTTTACCATTACGAAACGTGGCACGAAGGCTTCAAATAGCAAGTTAGACTTTTTAAGAGCACTAAATAAGAGTGCAACGGTCCACATTGATGCTTTGGAATTGCTCAACTCTCTCCATAGAGGAGCTTTTCACGTCTTTTGAGCAATTTGAGACATAACTTGGTCTATTCGCGTCTTTACCTTACGAAACGTGGCACAAAGGCTCAATTAGAGTGTTAGACATTTTAAGAGCACTAAATAGAGTACAACGGTCCACATTGATGCTTTGGAATTGCTCAACTCTCTCCATAGGAGGAGCTTTTCACGTTTTGTGCAATTTCAAACATAACTTGGTCTATTCGCATCTTTACCTTACGAAACGTGGCACGAAGGCTCAAATAGCAAGTTAGACTTTTTAAGAGCACCTAAATAGAGTGCAACGGTCCACATTGATGCTTTGGAATTGCTCAACTCTCTCCATAGAGGAGCTTTTCACGTCTTTGAGCAATTTGAGACATAACTTGGTCTATTCGCGTCTTTACCTTACGAAACGTGGCACGAAGGCTCAAATAGCAAGTTAGACTTTAAGAGCACTAAATAGAGTAGCAACGGTCCACATTGATGCTTTGGAATTGCTCAACTCTCTCCATAGAGGAGCTTTTCACGTCTTTGAGCAATTTGAGACATAACTTGGTCTATTCGCGTCTTTACCTTACGAAACGTGGCACGAAGGCTCAAATAGCAAGTTAGACTTTTAAGAGCACTAAATAGAGTACAACGGTCCACATTGATGCTTTGGAATTGCTCAACTCTCTCCAGTAGAGGAGCTTTTCACGTCTTTGAAGCAATTTGAGACATAACTTGGTCTATTCGCGTCTTTACCTTACGAAACGTGGCACGAAGGCTCAATAGAAGTGTTAGACTTTTAAGAGCACTAAATAGAGTACAACGGTCCACATTGATGCTTTGGAATTGCTCAACTCTCTCCATAGAGGAGCTTTTCACGTTTTGTGCAATTTCAAGACATAACTTGGTCTATTCGCAGTCTTTACCTTACGAAACGTGGCACGAAGGCTCAAATAGCAAGTTAGACTTTTAAGAGCACTAAATAGAGTGCAACGGTCCACATTGATGCTTTGGAATTGCTCAACTCTCTCCATAGAGGAGCTTTTCACGTCTTTGAGCAATTTGAGACATAACTTGGTCTATTCGCGTCTTTACCTTACGAAACGTGGCACGAAGGCTCAAATAGCAAGTTAGACTTTTAAGAGCACTAAATAGAGTGCAACGGTCCACATTGATGCTTTGGAATTGCTCAACTCTCTCCATAGAGGAGCTTTTCACGTCTTTGAGCAATTTGAGACATAACTTTGTCTATTCGCGTCTTTACCTTACGAAACGTGGCACGAAGGCTCAACTAGAAAGTTAGACTTTTAAGAGCACTAAATAGAGTACAACGGTCCACATTGATGCTTTGGAATTGCTCAACTCTCTCCATAAAGAAGCCTTTCACGTCTTTGAGCAATTTGAGACATAACTTGGTCTATTCGCGTCTCTACCTTACGAAACGTGGCACAAAGGCTCAATTAGAGTGTTAGACATTTAAGAGCACTAAATAGAGTACAACGGTTCACATTGATGCTTTGGAATTGCTCAACTCTCTCCATGGAGGAGCTTTTCACGTTTTTGTGCAATTTCAAACATAACTTGGTCTATTCGCATCTTTACCTTACGAAACGTGGCACGAAGGCTCAAATAGCAAGTTAGAATTTTTAGAGCACTAAATAAATTGCAACGGTCCACATTGATTCTTTGGAATTGCTCAACTCTCTCCATAGAGGAGCTTTTCACGTCTTTGAGCAATTTGAGACATAACTTGGTCTATTCGCGTCTTTACCTTACGAAACGTGGCACAAAGGCTCAATTAGAGTGTTAGACATTTAAGAGCACTAAATAGAGTACAACGGTCCACATTGATGCTTTGGAATTGCTCAACTCTCTCCATGGAGGAGCTTTTCACGTTTTTGTGCAATTTCAAACATAACTTGGTCTATTCGCATCTTTACCTTACGAAACGTGGCACGAAGGCTCAAATAGCAAGTTAGTCTTTTTAGAGCACCAAATAAAGTGCAACGGTCCACATTGATGCTTTGGAATTGCTCAACTCTCTCCATAAAGAAGCTTTTCACGTCTTTGAGCAATTTGAGACATAACTTGGTCTATTCGCGTCTCTACCTTACGAAACGTGGCACAAAGGCTCAATTAGAGTGTTAGACATTTAAGAGCACTAAATAGAGTACAACGGTCCACATTGATGCTTTGGAATTGCTCAACTCTCTCCATGGAGGAGCTTTTCACGTTTTTGTGCAATTTCAAACATAACTTGGTCTATTCGCATCTTTACCTTACGAAACGTGGCACGAAGGCTCAAATAGCAAGTTAGAATTTTTAGAGCACTAAATAAATTGCAACGGTCCACATTGATGCTTTGGAATTGCTCAACTCTCTCCATAGAGGAGCTTTTCACGTCTTTGAGCAATTTGAGACATAACTTGGTCTATTCGCGTCTTTACCTTACGAAACGTGGCACAAAGGCTCAATTAGAGTGTTAGACATTTAAGAGCACTAAATAGAGTACAACGGTCCACATTGATGCTTTGGAATTGCTCAACTCTCTCCATGGAGGAGCTTTTCACGTTTTTGTGCAATTTCAAACATAACTTGGTCTATTCGCATCTTTACCTTACGAAACGTGGCACGAAGGCTCAAATAGAAAGTTAGACTTTTAAGAGCACTAAATAGAGTACAACGGTCCACATTGATGCTTTGGAATTGCTCAACTCTCTCCATAGAGGAGCTTTTCACGTCTTTGAGCAATTTGAGACATAACTTGGTCTATTCGCGTCTTTACCTTACGAAACGTAGCACGAAAGGCTCAAATAGCAAGTTAGACATTTAAGAGCACTAAATACAGTACAACGGTCCACATTGATGCTTTGGAATTGCTCACTCTCTCCATGGAGGAGCTTTTCACGTTTTTGTAGCAATTTGAGACATAACTTGGTCTATTCGCGATCTTTACCTTACGAAACGTGGCACGAAGGCTCAAATAGCAAGTTAGACTTTTAAGAGCACTAAATAGAGTACAACGGTCCACATTGATGCTTTGGAATTGCTCAACTCTCTCCATAGAGGAGCCTTTTCACGTCTTTGAGCAATTTGAGAACATAACTTGGTCTATTCGCAGTCTTTACCTTACGAAACGTGGCACGAAGGCTCAACTAGCAAGTTAGACTTTTAAGAGCACTAAATAGAGTACAACGGTCCACATTGATGCTTTGGAATTGCTCAACTCTCTCCATAAGAGGAAGCCTTTTCACGTCTTTGAGCAATTTGAGACATAACTTGGTCTATTCGCGTCTTACCTTACGAAACGTGGCACAAAGGCTCAATTAGAGTGTTAGACATTTAAGAGCACTAAATAGAGTACAACGGTCCACATTGATGCTTTGGAATTGCTCAACTCTCTCCATAGAGGAGCTTTTCACGTCTTTGTGCAATTTCAGACATAACTTGGTCTATTCGCATCTTTACCTTACGAAACGTGGCACGAAGGCTCAAATAGCAAGTTAGACTTTTAAGAGCACTAAATAGAGTGCAACGGTCCACATTGATGCTTTGGAATTGCTCAACTCTCTCCATAGAGGAGCTTTTCACGTCTTTGAGCAATTTGAGACATAACTTGGTCTATTCGCGTCTTTACCTTACGAAACGTGGCACAAAGGCTCAATTAGAGTGTTATACATTTAAGAGCACTAAATAGAGTACAACGGTCCACATTGATGCTTTGGAATTGCTCAACTCTCTCCATGGAGGAGCTTTTCACGTTTTTGTGCAATTTCAAACATAACTTGGTCTATTCGCATCTTTACCTTACGAAACGTGGCACGAAGGCTCAAATAGAAAGTTAGACTTTTAAGAGCACTAAATAGAGTGCAACGGTCCACATTGATGCTTTGGAATTGCTCAACTCTCTCCATAGAGGAGCTTTTCACGTCTTTGAGCAATTTGAGACATAACTTGGTCTATTCGCGTCTTTACCTTACGAAACGTGGCACAAAGGCTCAATTAGAGTGTTAGACTTTAAGAGCACTAAATAGAGTACAACGGTCCACATTGATGCTTTGGAATTGCTCAACTCTCTCCATGGAGGAGCTTTTCACGTTTTTGTGCAATTTCAAACATAACTTGGTCTATTCGCATCTTTACCTTACGAAACGTGGCACGAAGGCTCAAATAGCAAGTTAGTACTTTTTAGAGCACTAAATAAAGTGCAACGGTCCACATTGATGCTTTGGAATTGCTCAACTCTCTCCATAAGAAGCTTTTCACGTCTTTGAGCAATTTGAGACATAACTTGGTCTATTCGCGTCTCTACCTTACGAAACGTGGCACAAAGGCTCAATTAGAAGTGTTAGACATTTAAGAGCACTAAATAGAGTACAATGGTCCACATTGATGCTTTGGAATTGCTCAACTCTCTCCATGGAGGAGCTTTTCACGTTTTTGTAGCAATTTAAACATAACTTGGTCTATTCGCATCTTTACCTTACGAAACGTGGCACGAAGGCTCAAATAGCAAGTTAGACTTTTAAGAGCACTAAACTAGAGTGCAACGGTCCACATTGATGCTTTGGAATTGCTCAACTCTCTCCATAGAGGAGCCTTTTCACGTCTTTGAGCAATTTGAGACATAACTTGGTCTATTCGCGTCTTTACCTTACGAAACGTGGCACGAAGGCTCAACTAGCAAGTTAGACTTTTAAGAGCACTAAATAGAGTACAACGGTCCACATTGATGCTTTGGAATTGCTCAACTCTCTCCATAGAGGAGCTTTTCACGTCTTTGAGCAATTTGAGACATAACTTGGTCTATTCGCGTCTTTACCTTACGAAACGTGGCACGAAGGCTCAAATAGCAAGTTAGACTTTTAAGAGCACTAAATAGAGTGCAACGGTCCACATTGATGCTTTGGAATTGCTCAACTCTCTCCATAGAGGAGCTTTTCACGTCTTTAAGCAATTTGAGACATAACTTGGTCTATTCGCGTCTTTACCTTACGAAACGTGGCACAAAGGCTCAATTAGAGTGTTAGACATTTAAGAGCACTAAATAGAGTACAACGGTCCACATTGATGCTTTGGAATTGCTCAACTCTCTCCATGGAGGAGCTTTTTACGTTTTTGTGCAATTTCAAACATAACTTGGTCTATTCGCATCTTTACCTTTCGAAACGTGGCACGAAGGCTCAAATAGCAAGTTAGACTTTTTAGAGCACTAAATAAAGTGCAACGGTCCACATTGATGCTTTGGAATTGCTCATCTCTCTCCATAGAGGAGCTTTTCACGTCTTTGAGCAATTTGAGACATAACTTGGTCTATTCGCGTCTTTACCTTACGAAATGTGGCACAAAGGCTCAATTAGAGTGTTACACATTTAAGAGCACTAAATAGAGTACAACGGTCCACATTGATGCTTTGGAATTGCTCAATTCTCTCCATGGAGGAGCTTTTCACGTTTTTGTGCAATTTCAAACATAACTTGGTCTATTCGCATCTTTACCTTACGAAACGTGGCACGAAGGCTCAAATAGCAAGTTAGACTTTTTAGAGCACCTAAATAAGTGCAACGGTCCACATTGATGCTTTGGAATTGCTCAACTCTCTCCATAGAGGAGCTTTTCACGTCTTTGAGCAATTTGAGACATAACTTGGTCTATTCGCGTCTCTACCTTACGAAACGTGGCACAAAGGCTCAATTAGAGTATTAGATTATTTAAGAGCACTAATAGAGTACAACGGTCCACATTGATGCTTTGGAATTGCTCAACTCTCTCCATGGAGGAGCTTTTCACGTTTTTGTGCAATTTCAAACATAACTTGGTCTATTCGCATCTTTACCTTACGAAACGTGGCACGAAGGCTCAAATAGAAAGTTAGACTTTTAAGAGCACTAAATAGAGTGCAACAGTCCACATTGATGCTTTGGAATTGCTGAACTCTCTCCATAGAGGAGCTTTTCACGTCTTTGAGCAATTTGAGACATAACTTGGTCTATTCGCGTCTTTACCTTACAAAACGTGGCACAAAGGCTCAATTAGCAAGTTAGACATTTAAGAGCACTAAATAGAGTACAACGGTCCACATTGATGCTTTGGAATTGCTCAACTCTCTCCATGGAGGAGCTTTTCACGTTTTTGTGCAATTTCAAACATAACTTGGTCTATTCTCATCTTTACCTTACGAAACGTGGCACGAAGGCTCAAATAGCAAGTTAGACTTTTAAGAGCACTAAATAGAGTGCAACGGTCCACATTGATGCTTTGGAATTGCTCAACTCTCTCCATAGAGGACCCTTTCACGTCTTTGAGCAATTTGAGACATAACTTTGTCTATTCGCGTCTTTACCTTACGAAACGTGGCACGAAGGCTCAACTAGAAAGTTAGACTTTTAAGAGCACTAAATAGAGTACAACGGTCCACATTGATGCTTTGGAATTGCTCAACTCTCTCCATAAGAGGAGCTTTCACGTCTTTGAGCAATTTGAGACATAACTTGGTCTATTCGCGTCTCTACCTTACGAAACGTGGCACAAAGGCTCAATTAGAGTGTTAGACATTTAAGAGCACTAAATAGAGTACAACGGTCCACATTGATGCTTTGGAATTGCTCAACTCTCTCCATGGAGGAGCTTTTCACGTTTTTGTGCAATTTCAAACATAACTTGGTCTATTCGCATCTTTACCTTACGAAACGTGGCACGAAGGCTCAAATAGCAAGTTAGACTTTTAGAGCACTAAATAGAGTGCAACGGTCCACATTGATGCTTTGGAATTGCTCAACTCTCTCCATAGAGGAGCTTTTCACGTCTTTGAGCAATTTGAGACATAACTTGGTCTATTCGCGTCTTTACCTTACGAAACGTGGCACAAAGGCTCAATTAGAGTGTTAGACATTTAAGAGCACTAAATAGAGTACAACGGTCCACATTGATGCTTTGGAATTGCTCAACTCTCTCGATGGAGGAGCTTTTCACGTTTTTGTGCAATTTCAAACATAACTTGGTCTATTCGCATCTTTACCTTACGAAACGTGGCACGAAGGCTCAAATAGAAAGTTAGACTTTTAAGAGCACCAAATAGAGTGAAACGGTCCACATTGATGCTTTGGAATTGCTCAACTCTCTCCATAGAGGAGCTTTTCACGTCTTTAAGCAATTTGAGACATAACTTGGTCTATTCGCGTCTTTACCTTACGAAACGTGGCACAAAGGCTCAATTAGAGTGTTAGACATTTAAGAGCACTAAATAGAGTACAACGGTCCACATTGATGCTTTGGAATTGCTCAACTCTCTCCATGGAGGAGCTTTTCACGTTTTTGTGCAATTTCAAACATAACTTGGTCTATTCGCATCTTTACCTTACGAAACGTGGCACGAAGGCTCAAATAGCAAGTTAGACTTTTAGAGCACTAAATAAGTGCAACGGTCCACATTGATGCTTTGGAATTGCTCAACTCTCTCCATAAAGAAGCTTTTCACGTCTTTGAGCAATTTGAGACATAACTTGGTCTATTCGCGTCTCTACCTTACGAAACGTGGCACAAAGGCTCAATTAGAGTGTTAGACATTTAAGAGCACTAAATAGAGTACAATGGTCCACATTGATGCTTTGGAATTGCTCAACTCTCTCCATGGAGGAGCTTTTCACGTTTTTGTGCAATTTAAAACATAACTTGGTCTATTCTCATCTTTACCTTACGACACGTGGCACGAAGGCTCAAATAGCAAGTTAGACTTTTAAGAGCACTAAACAGAGTGCAACGGTCCACATTGATGCTTTGGAATTGCTCAACTCTCTCCATAGAGGACCCTTTCACGTCTTTGAGCAATTTGAGACATAACTTTGTCTATTCGCGTCTTTACCTTACGAAACGTGGCACGAAGGCTCAACTAGAAAGTTAGACTTTTAAGAGCACTAAATAGAGTACAACGGTCCACATTGATGCTTTGGAATTGCTCAACTCTCTCCATAGAGGAGCTTTTCACGTCTTTGAGCAATTTGAGACATAACTTGGTCTATTCGCGTCTTTACCTTACGAAACGTGGCACGAAGGCTCAAATAGCAAGTTAGACTTTTAAGAGCACTAAATAGAGTGCAACGGTCCACATTGATGCTTTGGAATTGCTCAACTCTCTCCATAGAGGAGCTTTTCACGTCTTTAAGCAATTTGAGACATAACTTGGTCTATTCGCGTCTTTACCTTACGAAACGTGGCACAAAGGCTCAATTAGAGTGTTAGACATTTAAGAGCACTAAATAGAGTACAACGGTCCACATTGATGCTTTGGAATTGCTCAACTCTCTCCATGGAGGAGCTTTTCACGTTTTTGTGCAATTTCAAACATAACTTGGTCTATTCGCATCTTTACCTTTCGAAACGTGGCACGAAGGCTCAAATAGCAAGTTAGACTTTTTAGAGCACTAAATAAAGTGCAACGGTCCACATTGATGCTTTGGAATTGCTCATCTCTCTCCATAGAGGAGCTTTTCACGTCTTTGAGCAATTTGAGACATAACTTGGTCTATTCGCGTCTTTACCTTACGAAACGTGGCACAAAGGCTCAATTAGCAAGTGTTAGACATTTAAGAGCACTAAATAGAGTACAACGGTCCACATTGATGCTTTGGAATTGCTCAACTCTCTCCATGGAGGAGCTTTTCACGTTTTTGTGCAATTTCAAACATAACTTGGTCTATTCGCATCTTTACCTTACGAAACGTGGCACGAAGGCTCAAATAGCAAGTTAGACTTTTAAGAGCACTAAATAAAGTGCAACGGTCCACATTGATGCTTTGGAATTGCTCAACTCTCTCCATAGAGGAGCTTTTCACGTCTTTGAGCAATTTGAGACATAACTTGGTCTATTCGCGTCTTTACCTTACGAAACGTGGCACAAAGGCTCAATTAGAGTGTTAGACTTTTAAGAGCACTAAATAGAGTACAACGGTCCACATTGATGCTTTGGAATTGCTCAACTCTCTCCATGGAGGAGCTTTTCACGTTTTTGTGCAATTTCAAACATAACTTGGTCTATTCGCATCTTTACCTTACGAAACGTGGCACGAAGGCTCAAATAGCAAGTTAGACTTTTAAGAGCACTAAATAGAGTGCAACGGTCCACATTGATGCTTTGGAATTGCTCAACTCTCTCCATAGAGGAGCTTTTCACGTCTTTGAGCAATTTGAGACATAACTTGGTCTATTCGCGTCTTTACCTTACGAAACGTGGCACAAAGGCTCAATTAGCAAGTTAGACATTTAAGAGCACTAAATAGAGTACAACGGTCCACATTGATGCTTTGGAATTGCTCAACTCTCTCCATGGAGGAGCTTTTCACGTTTTTGTGCAATTTCAAACATAACTTGGTCTATTCGCATCTTTACCTTACGAAACGTGGCACGAAGGCTCAAATAGCAAGTTAGACTTTTAAGAGCACTAAATAGAGTGCAACGGTCCACATTGATGCTTTGGAATTGCTCAACTCTCTCCATAGAGGAGCTTTTCACGTCTTTGAGCAATTTGAGACATAACTTGGTCTATTCGCGTCTTTACCTTACGAAACGTGGCACGAAAGGCTCAACTAGAAGTTAGACTTTTAAGAGCACTAAATAGAGTACAACGGTCCACATTGATGCTTTGGAATTGCTCAACTCTCTCCATAGAGGAGCTTTTCACGTCTTTGAGCAATTTGAGACATAACTTGGTCTATTCGCGTCTTTACCTTACGAAACGTGGCACGAAGGCTCAAATAGCAAGTTAGACTTTTAAGAGCACTAAATAGAGTGCAACGGTCCACATTGATGCTTTGGAATTGCTCAACTCTCTCCATAGAGGAGCTTTTCACGTCTTTGAGCAATTTGAGACATAACTTGGTCTATTCGCGTCTTTACCTTACGAAACGTGGCACAAAGGCTCAATTAGAGTGTTAGACATTTAAGAGCACTAAATAGAGTACAACGGTCCACATTGATGCTTTGGAATTGCTCAACTCTCTCCATGGAGGAGCTTTTCACGTTTTTGTGCAATTTCAAACATAACTTGGTCTATTCGCATCTTTACCTTACGAAACGTGGCACGAAGGCTCAAATAGCAAGTTAGACTTTTAAGAGCACTAAATAGCGTGCAACGGTCCACATTGATGCTTTGGAATTGCTCAACTCTCTCCATAGAGGAGCTTTTCACGTCTTTGAGCAATTTGAGACATAACTTGGTCTATTCGCGTCTTTACCTTACGAAACGTGGCACAAAGGCTCAATTAGAGTGTTAGACATTTAAGAGCACTAAATAGAGTACAACGGTCCACATTGATGCTTTGGAATTGCTCAACTCTCTCCATGGAGGAGCTTTTCACGTTTTTGTGCAATTTCAAACATAACTTGGTCTATTCGCATCTTTACCTTACGAAACGTGGCACGAAGGCTCAAATAGCAAGTTAGACTTTTAGAGCACTAAATAGAGTTCAACGGCCCACATTGATGCTTTGGAATTGCTCAACTCTCTCCATAGAAGAGCTTTTCACGTCTTTGAGCAATTTGAGACATAACTTGGTCTATTCGCGTCTTTACGTTACGAAACGTGGCACAAAGGCTCAATTAGAGTGTTAGATATTTAAGAGCACTAAATAGAGTACAACGGTCCACATTGATGCTTTGGAATTGCTCAACTCTCTCCATGGAGGAGCTTTTCACGTTTTTCTGCAATTTCAAACATAACTTGGTCTATTCGCATCTTTACCTTACGAAACGTGGCACGAAGGTTCAAATAGCAAGTTAGACTTTTAAGAGCACTAAATAGAGTGCAACGGTCCACATTGATGCTTTGGAATTGCTCAACTCTCTCCATAGAAGAGCTTTTCACGTCTTTGAGCAATTTGAGACATAACTTGGTCTATTCGCGTCTTTACCTTACGAAACGTGGCACAAAGGCTCAATTAGCAAGTTAGACATTTGAGAGCACTAAATAGAGTACAACGGTCCACATTGATGCTTTGGAATTGCTCAACTCTCTCCATGGAGGAGCTTTTCACGTTTTTGTGCAATTTCAAACATAACTTGGTCTATTCGCATCTTTACCTTACGAAACGTGGCACGAAGGCTCAAATAGCAAGTTAGACTTTTAAGAGCACTAAATAGAGTGCAACGGTACACATTGATGCTTTGGAATTGCTCAACTCTCTCCATAGAGGAGCTTTCACGTCTTTGAGCAATTTGAGACATAACTTGGTCTATTCGCGTCTTTACCTTACGAAACGTGGCACGAAGGCTCAACTAGCAAGTTAGACTTTTAAGAGCACTAAATAGAGTACAACGGTCCACATTGATGCTTTGGAATTGCTCAACTCTCTCCATAGAGGAGCTTTTCACGTCTTTGAGCAATTTGAGACATAACTTGGTCTATTCGCGTCTTTACCTTACGAAACGTGGCACGAAGGCTCAAATAGCAAGTTAGACTTTTCAGAGCACTAAATAGAGTGCAACGGTCCACATTGATGCTTTGGAATTGCTCAACTCTCTCCATAGAGGAGCTTTTCACGTCTTTGAGCAATTTGAGACATAACTTGGTCTATTCGCGTCTTTACCTTACGAAACGTGGCACAAAGGCTCAATTAGCAGTGTTAGACTTTTAAGAGCACTAAATAGAGTACAACGGTCCACATTGATGCTTTGGAATTGCTCAACTCTCTCCATAGGAGGAGCTTTTCACGTTTTTGTGCAATTTCAGACATAACTTGGTCTATTCGCATCTTTACCTTACGAAACGTGGCACGAAGGCTCAAATAGCAAGTTAGACTTTTAAGAGCACTAAATAGAGTGCAACGGTCCACATTGATGCTTTGGAATTGCTCAACTCTCTCCATAGAGGAGCTTTTCACGTCTTTGAGCAATTTGAGACATAACTTGGTCTATTCGCGTCTTTACCTTACGAAACGTGGCACAAAGGCTCAATTAGAGTGTTAGACTTTTAAGAGCACTAAATAGAGTACAACGGTCCACATTGATGCTTTGGAATTGCTCAACTCTCTCCATGGAGGAGCTTTTCACGTTTTTGTGCAATTTCAAACATAACTTGGTCTATTCGCATCTTTACCTTACGAAACGTGGCACGAAGGCTCAAATAGCAAGTTAGACTTTTAGAGCACTAAATAGAGTGCAACGGTCCACATTGATGCTTTGGAATTGCTCAACTCTCTCCATAGAGGAGCTTTTCACGTCTTTGAGCAATTTGAGACATAACTTGGTCTATTCGCGTCTTTACCTTACGAAACGTGGCACAAAGGCTCAATTAGAGTGTTAGACATTTAAGAGCACTAAATAGAGTACAACGGTCCACATTGATGCTTTGGAATTGCTCAACTCTCTCCATGGAGGAGCTTTTCACGTTTTTGTGCAATTTCAAACATAACTTGGTCTATTCGCATCTTTACCTTACGAAACGTGGCACGAAGGCTCAAATAGCAAGTTAGACTTTTAGAGCACTAAATAGAGTGCAACGGTCCACATTGATGCTTTGGAATTGCTCAACTCTCTCCATAGAGGAGCTTTTCACGTCTTTGAGCAATTTGAGACATAACTTGGTCTATTCGCGTCTTTACCTTACGAAACGTGGCACAAAGGCTCAATTAGAGTGTTAGACATTTAAGAGCACTAAATAGAGTACAACGGTCCACATTGATGCTTTGGAATTGCTCAACTCTCTCCATGGAGGAGCTTTTCACGTTTTTGTGCAATTTCAAACATAACTTGGTCTATTCGCATCTTTACCTTACGAAACGTGGCACGAAGGCTCAAATAGCAAGTTAGACTTTTAGAGCACTAAATAGAGTGCAACGGTCCACATTGATGCTTTGGAATTGCTCAACTCTCTCCATAGAGGAGCTTTTCACGTCTTTGAGCAATTTGAGACATAACTTGGTCTATTCGCGTCTTTACCTTACGAAACGTGGCACAAAGGCTCAATTAGAGTGTTAGACATTTAAGAGCACTAAATAGAGTACAACGGTCCACATTGATGCTTTGGAATTGCTCAACTCTCTCCATGGAGGAGCTTTTCACGTTTTTGTGCAATTTCAAACATAACTTGGTCTATTCGCATCTTTACCTTACGAAACGTGGCACGAAGGCTCAAATAGCAAGTTAGACTTTTAAGAGCACTAAATAGAGTGCAACGGTCCACATTGATGCTTTGGAATTGCTCAACTCTCTCCATAGAGGAGCTTTTCACGTCTTTGAGCAATTTGAGACATAACTTGGTCTATTCGCGTCTTTACCTTACGAAACGTGGCACAAAGGCTCAATTAGAGTGTTAGACATTTAAGAGCACTAAATAGAGTACAACGGTCCACATTGATGCTTTGGAATTGCTCAACTCTCTCCATGGAGGAGCTTTTCACGTTTTTGTGCAATTTCAAACATAACTTGGTCTATTCGCATCTTTACCTTACGAAACGTGGCACGAAGGCTCAAATAGCAAGTTAGACTTTTAAGAGCACTAAATAGAGTGCAACGGTCCACATTGATGCTTTGGAATTGCTCAACTCTCTCCATAGAGGAGCTTTTCACGTCTTTGAGCAATTTGAGACATAACTTGGTCTATTCGCGTCTTTACCTTACGAAACGTGGCACAAAGGCTCAATTAGAGTGTTAGACATTTAAGAGCACTAAATAGAGTACAACGGTCCACATTGATGCTTTGGAATTGCTCAACTCTCTCCATGGAGGAGCTTTTCACGTTTTTGTGCAATTTCAAACATAACTTGGTCTATTCGCATCTTTACCTTACGAAACGTGGCACGAAGGCTCAACTAGCAAGTTAGACTTTTAAGAGCACTAAATAGAGTACAACGGTCCACATTGATGCTTTGGAATTGCTCAACTCTCTCCATAGAGGAGCTTTTCACGTCTTTGAGCAATTTGAGACATAACTTGGTCTATTCGCGTCTTTACCTTACGAAACGTGGCACAAAGGCTCAATTAGAGTGTTAGACATTTAAGAGCACTAAATAGAGTACAACGGTCCACATTGATGCTTTGGAATTGCTCAACTCTCTCCATGGAGGAGCTTTTCACGTTTTTGTGCAATTTCAAATATAACTTGGTCTATTCGCATCTTTACCTTACGAAACGTGGCACGAAGGCTCAAATAGCAAGTTAGACTTTTTAGAGCACTAAATAAGGTGAAACGGTCCACATTGATGCTTTGGAATTGCTCAACTCTCTCCATAGAGGAGCTTTTCACGTCTTTGAGCAATTTGAGACATAACTTGGTCTATTCGCGTCTTTACCTTACGAAACGTGGCACAAAGGCTCAATTAGAGTGTTAGACATTTAAGAGCACTAAATAGAGTACAACGGTCCACATTGATGCTTTGGAATTGCTCAACTCTCTCCATGGAGGAGCTTTTCACGTTTTTGTGCAATTTCAAACATAACTTGGTCTATTCGCGTCTTTACCTTACGAAACGTGGCACGAAGGCTCAAATAGCAAGTTAGACTTTTAGAGCACCTAAATAAAGTGCAACGGTCCACATTGATGCTTTGGAATTGCTCAACTCTCTCCATAGAGGAGCTTTTCACGTCTTTGAGCAATTTGAGACATAACTTGGTCTATTCGCGTCTCTTACCTTACGAAACGTGGCACAAAGGCTCAATTAGAGTGTTAGACATTTAAGAGCACTAAATAGAGTACAACGGTCCACATTGATGCTTTGGAATTGCTCAACTCTCTCCATGGAGGAGCTTTTCACGTTTTTGTGCAATTTCAAACATAACTTGGTCTATTCGCATCTTTACCTTACGAAACGTGGCACGAAGGCTCAAATAGCAAGTTAGACTTTTTAGAGCACTAAATAAAGTGCAACGGTCCACATTGATGCTTTGGAATTGCTCAACTCTCTCCATAGAGGAGCTTTTCACGTCTTTGAGCAATTTGAGACATAACTTGGTCTATTCGCGTCTTTACCTTACGAAACGTGGCACAAAGGCTCAATTAGAGTGTTAGACATTTAAGAGCACTAAATAGAGTACAACGGTCCACATTGATGCTTTGGAATTGCTCAACTCTCTCCATGGAGGAGCTTTTCACGTTTTTGTGCAATTTCAAACATAACTTGGTCTATTCGCATCTTTACCTTACGAAACGTGGCACGAAGGCTCAAATAGCAAGTTAGACTTTTAAGAGCACTAAATAGAGTGCAACGGTCCACATTGATGCTTTGGAATTGCTCAACTCTCTCCATAGAGGAGCTTTTCACGTCTTTGAGCAATTTGAGACATAACTTGGTCTATTCGCGTCTTTACCTTACGAAACGTGGCACAAAGGCTCAATTAGAGTGTTAGACATTTAAGAGCACTAAATAGAGTACAACGGTCCACATTGATGCTTTGGAATTGCTCAACTCTCTCCATGGAGGAGCTTTTCACGTTTTTGTGCAATTTCAAACATAACTTGGTCTATTCGCATCTTTACCTTACGAAACGTGGCACGAAGGCTCAAATAGCAAGTTAGACTTTTAAGAGCACTAAATAGAGTGCAACGGTCCACATTGATGCTTTGGAATTGCTCAACTCTCTCCATAGAGGAGCTTTTCACGTCTTTGAGCAATTTGAGACATAACTTGGTCTATTCGCGTCTTTACCTTACGAAACGTGGCACAAAGGCTCAATTAGAGTGTTAGACATTTAAGAGCACTAAATAGAGTACAACGGTCCACATTGATGCTTTGGAATTGCTCAACTCTCTCCATGGAGGAGCTTTTCACGTTTTTGTGCAATTTCAAACATAACTTGGTCTATTCGCATCTTTACCTTACGAAACGTGGCACGAAGGCTCAAATAGCAAGTTAGACTTTTAGAGCACTAAATAGAGTGCAACGGTCCACATTGATGCTTTGGAATTGCTCAACTCTCTCCATAGAAGGAGCTTTTCACGTCTTTGAGCAATTTGAGACATAACTTGGTCTATTCGCGTCTTTACCTTACGAAACGTGGCACAAAGGCTCAATTAGAGTGTTAGACATTTAAGAGCACTAAATAGAGTACAACGGTCCACATTGATGCTTTGGAATTGCTCAACTCTCTCCATGGAGGAGCTTTTTACGTTTTTGTGCAATTTCAAACATAACTTGGTCTATTCGCATCTTTACCTTACGAAACGTGGCACGAAGGCTCAAATAGCAAGTTAGACTTTTAGAGCACTAAATAAAGTGCAACGGTCCACATTGATGCTTTGGAATTGCTCAACTCTCTCCATAGAGGAGCTTTTCACGTCTTTGAGCAATTTGAGACATAACTTGGTCTATTCGCGTCTTTACCTTACGAAACGTGGCACAAAGGCTCAATTAGAGTGTTAGACATTTAAGAGCACTAAATAGAGTACAACGGTCCACATTGATGCTTTGGAATTGCTCAACTCTCTCCATGGAGGAGCTTTTCACGTTTTTGTGCAATTTCAAACATAACTTGGTCTATTCGCATCTTTACCTTACGAAACGTGGCACGAAGGCTCAAATAGCAAGTTAGACTTTTAGAGCACTAAATAGAGTGCAACGGTCCACATTGATGCTTTGGAATTGCTCAACTCTCTCCATAGAGGAGCTTTTCACGTCTTTGAGCAATTTGAGACATAACTTGGTCTATTCGCGTCTTTACCTTACGAAACGTGGCACAAAGGCTCAATTAGAAGTGTTAGACATTTAAGAGCACTAAATAGAGTACAACGGTCCACATTGATGCTTTGGAATTGCTCAACTCTCTCCATGGAGGAGCTTTTCACGTTTTTGTGCAATTTCAAACATAACTTGGTCTATTCGCATCTTTACCTTACGAAACGTGGCACGAAGGCTCAAATAGCAAGTTAGACTTTTAAGAGCACTAAATAGAGTGCAACGGTCCACATTGATGCTTTGGAATTGCACAAGTCTCTCCATAGAGGAGCTTTTCACGTCTTTGAGCAATTTGAGACATAACTTGGTCTATTCGCAGTCTTTACCTTACGAAACGTGGCACAAAGGCTCAATTAGAGTGTTAGACATTTAAGAGCACTAAATAGAGTACAACGGTCCACATTGATGCTTTGGAATTGCTCAACTCTCTCCATGGAGGAGCTTTTCACGTTTTTGTGCAATTTCAAACATAACTTGGTCTATTCGCATCTTTACCTTACGAAACGTGGCACGAAGGCTCAAATAGCAAGTTAGACTTTTTAGAGCACTAAATAAAGTGCAACGGTCCACATTGATGCTTTGGAATTGCTCAACTCTCTCCATAAAAAAGCTTTTCACGTCTTTGAGCAATTTGAGACATAACTTGGTCTATTCGCGTCTCTACCTTACGAAACGTGGCACAAAGGCTCAATTAGAGTGTTAGACATTTAAGAGCACTAAATAGAGTACAACGGTCCACATTGATGCTTTGGAATTGCTCAACTCTCTCCATGGAGGAGCTTTTCACGTTTTTGTGCAATTTCGAACATAACTTGGTCTATTCGCATCTTTACCTTACGTAACGTGGCACGAAGGCTCAAATAGAAAGTTAGACTTTTAAGAGCACTAGATAGAGTGCAACGGTCCACATTGATGCTTTGGAATTGCTGAACTCTCTCCATAGAGGAGCTTTTCACGTCTTTGAGCAATTTGAGACATAACTTGGTCTATTCGCGTCTTTACCTTACGAAACGTGGCACAAAGGCTCAATTAGCAAGTTAGACATTTAAGAGCACTAAATAGAGTACAACGGTCCACATTGATGCTTTGGAATTGCTCAACTCTCTCCATGGAGGAGCTTTTCACGTTTTTGTGCAATTTCAAACATAACTTGGTCTATTCTCATCTTTACCTTACGACACGTGGCACGAAGGCTCAAATAGCAAGTTAGACTTTTAAGAGCACTAAATAGAGTGCAACGGTCCACATTGATGCTTTGGAATTGCTCAACTCTCTCCATAGAGGAGCTTTTCACGTCTTTGAGCAATTTGAGACATAACTTGGTCTATTCGCGTCTTTACCTTACGAAACGTGGCACGAAGGCTCAACTAGAAAGTTAGACTTTTAAGAGCACTAAATAGAGTACAACGGTCCACATTGATGCTTTGGAATTGCTCAACTCTCTCCATAGAGGAGCTTTTCACGTCTTTGAGCAATTTGAGACATAACTTGGTCTATTCGCGTCTTTACCTTACGAAACGTGGCACGAAGGCTCAAATAGCAAGTTAGACTTTTAGAGCACTAAATAGAGTACAACGGCCCACATTGATGCTTTGGAATTGCTCAACTCTCTGCATAGAGGAGCTTTTCACGTCTTTGAGCAATTTGAGACATAACTTGGTCTATTCGCGTCTTTACCTTATGAAACGTGGCACGAAGGCTCAACTAGCAAGTTAGACTTTTAAGAGCACCGAATAGAGTACAACGGTCCACATTGATGCTTTGGAATTGCTCAACTCTCTCCATAGAGGAGCTTTTCACGTCTTTAAGCAATTTGAGACATAACTTGGTCTATTCGCGTCTTTACCTTACGAAACGTGGCACAAAGGCTCAATTAGAGTGTTAGACATTTAAGAGCACTAAATAGAGTACAACGGTCCACATTGATGCTTTGGAATTGCTCAACTCTCTCCATGGAGGAGCTTTTCATGTTTTTGTGCAATTTCAAACATAACTTGGTCTATTCGCATCTTTACCTTACGAAACGTGGCACGAAGGCTCAAATAGCAAGTTAGACTTTTTAGAGCACTAAATAAAGTGCAACGGTCCACATTGATGCTTTGGAATTGCTCAACTCTCTCCATGGAGGAGCTTTTCACGTTTTTGTGCAATTTCAAACATAACTTGGTCTATTCGCATCTTTACCTTACGAAACGTGGCACGAAGGCTCAAATAGCAAGTTAGAATTTTTAGAGCACTAAATAAATTGCAACGGCCCACATTGATGCTTTGGAATTGCTCAACTCTCTCCATAGAGGAGCTTTTCACGTCTTTGAGCAATTTGAGACATAACTTGGTCTATTCGCGTCTTTACCTTACGAAACGTGGCACAAAGGCTCAATTAGAGTGTTAGACATTTAAGATCACTAAATAGAGTACAATGGTCCACATTGATGCTTTGGAATTGCTCAACTCTCTCCACGGAGGAGCTTTTCACGTTTTTGTGCAATTTCAAACATAACTTGGTCTATTCGCATCTTCACCTTACGAAACGTGGCACGAAGGCTCAAATAGAAAGTTAGACTTTAAAGAGCACTAAATAGAGTGCAACGGTCCACATTGATGCTTTGGAATAGCTGAACTCTCTCCATAGAGGAGCTTTTCACGTCTTTGAGCAATTTGAGACATAACTTGGTCTATTCGCGTCTTTACCTTACGAAACGTGGCACAAAGGCTCAATTAGCAAGTTAGACTTTTAGGAGCACTAAATAGAGTACAACGGTCGACATTGATGCTTTGGAATTGCTCAACTCTCTGCATAGAGGAGCTTTTCACGTCTTTGAGCAATTTGAGACATAACTTGGTCTATTCGCGTCTTTACCTTACGAAACGTGGCACGAAGGCTCAAATAGCAAGTTAGACTTTTAAGAGCACTAAATAGAGTGCAACGGTCCACATTGATGCTTTGGAATTGCTCAACTCTCTCCATAGAGGAGCTTTTCACGTCTTTGAGCAATTTGAGACATAACTTGGTCTATTTCGCGTCTTTACCTTACTGAAACGTGGCACGAAGGCTCAACTAGCAAGTTAGACTTTTAAGAGCACTAAATAGAGTACAACGGTCCACATTGATGCTTTGGAATTTCTCAACTCTCTCCATGGAGGAGCTTTTCACGTTTTTGTGCAATTTCAAACATAACTTGGTCTATTCGCATCTTTACCTTACGAAACGTGGCACGAAGGCTCAACTAGCAAGTTAGACTTTTAAGAGCACTAAATAGAGTAGCAACGGTCCACATTGATGCTTTGGAATTGCTCAACTCTCTCCATAGAGGAGCTTTTCACGTCTTTGAGCAATTTGAAGACATAACTTGGTCTATTCGCGTCTTTACCTTACGAAACGTGGCACGAAGGCTCAACTAGCAAGTTAGACAATTTAAGAGCACTAAATAGAGTACAACGGTCCACATTGATGCTTTGGAATTGCTCAACTCTCTCCATAGAGGAGCTTTTCACGTCTTTGTAGCAATTTGAAGACATAACTTGGTCTATTCGCATCTTTACCTTACGAAAACGTGGCACGAAGGCTCAACTAGCAAGTTAGACTTTTAAGAGCACTAAATAGAGTACAACGGTCCACATTGATGCTTTGGAATTGCTCAACTCTCTCCATAGAGGAGCTTTTCACGTCTTTGATGCAATTTCAGACATAACTTGGTCTATTCGCAGTCTTTACCTTACGAAACGTGGCACGAAGGCTCAACTAGCAAGTTAGACTTTTAAGAGCAGCTAAATAGAGTACAACGGTCCACATTGATGCTTTGGAATTGCTCAACTCTCTCCATAGAGGAGCTTTTCACGTTTTTGTAGCAATTTGAGACATAACATTGGTCTATTCGCAGTCTTTACCTTACGAAACGTGGCACGAAGGCTCAACTAGCAAGTTAGACTTTTAAGAGCACTAAATAGAGTACAACGGTACATTGATGCTTTGGAATTGCTCAACTCTCTCCATAGAGGAGCTTTTCACGTCTTTGAGCAATTTGAGACATAACTTGGTCTATTCGCGTCTTTACCTCACGAAACGTGGCACGAAGGCTCAACTAGCAAGTTAGACTTTTAAGAGCACTAAATAGAGTGCAACGGTCCACATTGATGCTTTGGAATTGCTCAACTCTCTCCATAGAGGAGCTTTTCACGTCTTTGAGCAATTTGAGACATAACTTGGTCTATTCGCGTCTTTACCTTACGAAACGTGGCACAAAGGCTCAAATAGCAAGTTAGACTTTTTAGAGCACTAAATAAAGTGCAACGGTCCACATTGATGCTTTGGAATTGCTCAACTCTCTCCATAGAGGAGCTTTTCACGTCTTTGAGCAATTTGAGACATAACTTGGTCTATTCGCGTCTTTACCTCACGAAACGTGGCACGAAGGCTCAACTAGCAAGTTAGACTTTTAAGAGCACTAAATAGAGTACAACGGTCCACATTGATGCTTTGGAATTGCTCAACTCTCTCCATGGAGGAGCTTTTCACGTTTTTGTGCAATTTCAAACATAACTTGGTCTATTCGCATCTTTACCTTACGAAACGTGGCACGAAGGCTCAAATAGCAAGTTAGACTTTTTAGAGCACTAAATAGAGTGCAACGGTCCACATTGATGCTTTGGAATTGCCCAACTCTCGTCCATAAGAGGAGCTTTTCACGTCTTTGAGCAATTTGAGACATAACTTGGTCTATTCGCGTCTTTACCTTACAAAACGTGGCACAAAGGCTCAATTAGCAGTGTTAGACATTTGAGAGCACTAAATAGAGTACAACGGTCCACATTGATGCTTTGGAATTGCTCAACTCTCTCCATGGAGGAGCTTTTCACGCTTTTGTGCAATTTCAAACATAACTTGGTCTATTCGCATCTTTACCTTACGAAACGTGGCACGAAGGCTCAACTAGCAAGTTAGACTTTAAGAGCACTAAATAGAGTACAACGGTCCACATTGATGCTTTGGAATTGCTCAACTCTCTCCTATGGAGGAGCTTTTCACGTCTTTGAGCAATTTCAAACATAACTTGGTCTATTCGCGTCTTTACCTTACAAAACGTGGCACGAAGGCTCAACTAGCAAGTTAGACTTTTAAGAGCACTAAATAGAGTACAACGGTCCACATTGATGCTTTGGAATTGCTCAACTCTCTCCATAGAGGAGCTTTTCACGTCTTTGTAGCAATTTGAGACATAACTTGGTCTATTCGCGTCTTTACCTTACGAAACGTGGCACGAAGGCTCAACTAGCAAGTTAGACTTTTAAGAGCACTAAATAGAGTACAACGGTCCACATTGATGCTTTGGAATTGCTCAACTCTCTCCATAGAGGAGCTTTTCACGTCTTTGAGCAATTTGAGACATAACTTGGTCTATTCGCGTCTTTACCTTACGAAACGTGGCACGAAGGCTCAACTAGCAAGTTAGACTTTTAAGAGCACTAAATAGAGTACAACGGTCCACATTGATGCTTTGGAATTGCTCAACTCTCTCCATAGAGGAGCTTTTCACGTCTTTGAGCAATTTGAGACATAACTTGGTCTATTCGCGTCTTTACCTTACGAAACGTGGCACAAAGGCTCAACTAGCAAGTTAGACTTTTAAGAGCACTAAATAGAGTACAACGGTCCACATTGATGCTTTGGAATTGCTCAACTCTCTCCATAGAGGAGCTTTTCACGTCTTTGAGCAATTTGAGACATAACTTGGTCTATTCGCGTCTTTACCTTATGAAACGTGGCACGAAGGCTCAACTAGCAAGTTAGACTTTTAAGAGCACTAAATAGAGTACAACGGTCCACATTGATGCTTTGGAAATTGCTCAACTCTCTCCATGGAGGAGCTTTTCACGTTTTTGTGCAATTTCAAACATAACTTGGTCTATTCGCATCTTTACCTTACAAAACGTGGCACGAAGGCTCAACTAGCAAGTTAGACTTTTAAGAGCAGTCAATAGAGTACAACGGGCCACATTGATGCTTTGGAATTGCTCAACTCTCTCCATAGAGGAGCTTTTCACGTCTTTGAGCAATTTGAGACATAACTTGGTCTATTCGCGTCTTTACCTTACGAAACGTGGCACAAAGGCTCAAATAGCAAGTTAGACTTTTAAGAGCACTAAATAGAGTGCAACGGTCCACATTGATGCTTTGGAATTGCTCAACTCTCTCCATAGAGGAGCTTTTCACGTCTTTGAGCAATTTGAGACATAACTTGGTCTATTCGCGTCTTTACCTTACGAAACGTGGCACGAAGGCTCAACTAGCAAGTTAGACTTTTAAGAGCACTAAATAGAGTACAACGGTCCACATTGATGCTTTGGAATTGCTCAACTCTCTCCATAGAGGAGCTTTCACGTCTTTGAGCAATTTGAGACATAACTTGGTCTATTCGCGTCTTTACCTTACGAAACGTGGCACGAAGGCTCAAATAGAAAGTTAGACTTTTAAGAGCACTAAATAGAGTGCAACGGTCCACATTGATGCTTTGGAATTGCTCAACTCTCTCCATAGAGGAGCTTTTCACGTCTTTGAGCAATTTGAGACATAACTTGGTCTATTTGCGTCTTTACCTTATGAAACGTGGCACGAAGGCTCAACTAGCAAGTTAGACTTTTAAGAGCACCGAATAGAGTAAAACGGTCCACATTGATGCTTTGGAATTGCTCAACTCTCTCCATGGAGGAGCTTTTCACGTTTTTGTGCAATTTCAAACATAACTTGGTCTATTCGCATCTTTACATTACAAAACGTGGCACGAAGGCTCAACTAGCAAGTTAGACTTTTAAGAGCAGTCAATAGAGTACAACGGTCCACATTGATGCTTTGGAATTGCTCAACTCTCTCCATGGAGGAGCTTTTCACGTTTTGTGCAATTTCAAACATAACTTGGTCTATTCGCCTCTTTACCTTACAAAACGTGGCACGAAGGCCTCAACTAGCAAGTTAGACAATTTAAGAGCAGTCAATAGAGTACAACGGTCCACATTGATGCTTTGGAATTGCTCAACTCTCTCCATGGAGGAGCTTTTCACGTTTTTGTGCAATTTCAAACATAACTTGGACTATTCGCATGTTTACCTTACCAAACGTGGCACGAAGGCTCAACTAGCATGTTAGGCTTTTAAGAGCAGTCAATAGAGTACAACGGTCCACATTGATGCTTTGGAATTGCTCAACTCTCTCCATGGAGGAGCTTTTCACGTTTTTGTGCAATTTCAAACATAACTTGGTCTATTCGCATCTTTACCTTACAAAACGTGGCACGAAGGCTCAACTAGCAAGTTAGACTTTTAAGAGCAGTCAATAGAGTACAACGGTCCACATTGATGCTTTGGAATTGCTCAACTCTCTCCACTAGAGGAGCTTTTCACGTTTTGTGCAATTTCAGACATAACTTGGTCTATTCGCATCTTTACCTTACGAAACGTGGCACGAAGGCTCAACTAGCAAGTTAGACTTTTAAGAGCACTAAATAGAGTACAACGGTCCACATTGATGCTTTGGAATTGCTCAACTCTCTCCATAGAGGAGCTTTTCACGTCTTTGAGCAATTTGAGACATAACTTGGTCTATTCGCGTCTTTACCTTACGAAACGTGGCACGAAGGCTCAACTAGCAAGTTAGACTATTTAAGAGCACTAAATAGAGTTACAACGGTCCCACATTGATGCTTTGGAATTGCTCAACTCTCTCCATAGAGGAGCTTTTCACGTCTTTGAGCAATTTGTAGACATAAACTGGTCTATTCGCGTCTTTACCTTACGAAACGTGGCACAAAGGCTCAACTAGCAAGTTAGACTTTTAAGAGCACTAAATAGAGTACAACGGTCCACATTGATGCTTTGGAATTGCTCAACTCTCTCCATAGAGGAGCTTTTCACGTCTTTGAGCAATTTGAGACATAACTTGGTCTATTCGCGTCTTTACCTTACAAAACGTGGCACGAAGGCTCAATAGAAGTTAGACTTTTAAGAGCACTAAATAGAGTGCAACGGTCCACATTGATGCTTTGGAATTGCTCAACTCTCTCCATAGAGGAGCTTTTCACGTCTTTGAGCAATTTGAGACATAACTTGGTCTATTCGCGTCTTTACCTTACGAAACGTGGCACAAAGGCTCAAATAGCAAGTTAGACTTTTAAGAGCACTAAATAGAGTGCAACGGTCCACATTGATGCTTTGGAATTGCTCAACTCTCTCCATAGAGGAGCTTTTCACGTCTTTGAGCAATTTGAGACATAACTTGGTCTATTCGCGTCTTTACCTTACGAAACGTGGCACGAAGGCTCAACTAGCAATTTAGACTTTTAAGAGCACCTAAATAGAGTACAACGGTCCACATTGATGCTTTGGAATTGCTCAACCTCTCTCCATGGAGGAGCTTTTCACGTTTTTGTGCAATTTCAAACATAACTTGGTCTATTCGCATCTTTACCTTACGAAACGTGGCACGAAGGCTCAAATAGCAAGTTAGACTTTTAAGAGCACTAAATAGAGTGCAACGGTCCACATTGATGCTTTGGAATTGCTCAACTCTCTCCATGGAGGAGCTTTTCACGTTTTTGTGCAATTTCAAACATAACTTGGTCTATTCGCATCTTTACCTTACGAAACGTGGCACGAAGGCTCAAATAGCAAGCTAGACTTTTAAGAGCACTAAATAGAGTGCAGACGGTCCACATTGATGCTTTGGAATTGCTCAACTCTCTCCATAAGGAGCTTTTCACGTCTTTGAGCAATTTGAGACATATCTTGGTCTATTCGCGTCTTTACCTTACAAAACGTGGCACAAAGGCTCAATTAGAGTGTTAGACATTTGAGAGCACTAAATAGAGTACAACGGTCCACATTGATGCTTTGGAATTGCTCAACTCTCTCCATGGAGGAGCTTTTCACGTTTTTGTGCAATTTCAAACATAACTTGGTCTATTCGCATCTTTACCTTACAAAACGTGGCACGAAGGCTCAAATAGCAAGTTAGACTATTAAGAGCAGTCAATAGATTACAACGGTCCACATTGATGCTTTGGAATTGCTCAACTCTCTCCTTGGAGGAGCTTTTCACGTTTTTGTGCAATTTCAAACATAACTTGGTCTATTCGCATCTTTACCTTACAAAACGTGGCACGAAGGCTCAACTAGCAAGTTAGACTTTTAAGAGCAGTCAATAGAGTACAACGGTCCACATTGATGCTTTGGAATTGCTCAACTCTCTCCACTAGAGGAGCTTTTCACGTTTTTGTGCAATTTGAGACATAACATGGTCTATTTGCGTCTGTACCTTACGAAACGTGGCACGAAGGCTCAACTAGCAAGTTAGACTTTTAAGAGCACTAAATAGAGTACAACGGTCCACATTGATGCTTTGGAATTGCTCAACTCTCTCCATAGAGGAGCTTTTCACGTCTTTGAGCAATTTGTAGACATAACTTGGTCTATTCGCGTCTTTACCTTACGAAACGTGGCACGAAGGCTCAACTAGCAAGTTAGACTTTTAAGAGCACTAAATAGAGTGCAACGGCCCACATTGGTGCTTTGGAATTGCTCAACTCTCTCCATAGAGGAGCTTTTCACGTCTTTGAGCAATTTGAGACATAACTTGCTCTATTCGCGTCTTTACCTTACGAAACGTGGCACGAAGGGTCAACTAGCAAGTTAGACTTTTAAGAGCACTAAATAGAGTGCAACGGTCCACATTGATGCTTTGGAATTGCTCAACTCTCTTCCATAGAGGAGCTTTTCACGTCTTTGAGCAATTTGAGACATAACTTGGTCTATTCGCGTCTTTACCTTACGAAACGTGGCACGAAGGCTCAACTAGCAAGTTAGACTTTTAAGAGCACCGAATAGAGTACAACGGTCCACATTGATGCTTTGGAATTGCTCAACTCTCTCCATGGAGGAGCTTTTCACGTTTTTGAGCAATTTCGAGACATAACTTGGTCTATTCGCAGTCTTTACCTTACGAAACGTGGCACGAAGGCTCAACTAGCAAGTTAGACTTTTAAGAGCACTAAATAGAGTACAACGGTCCACATTGATGCTTTGGAATTGCTCAACTCTCTCCATAGAGGAGCTTTTCACGTCTTTGAGCAATTTGAGACATAACTTGGTCTATTCGCGTCTTTACCTTATGAAACGTGGCACAAAGGCTCAAATAGCAAGTTAGACTTTTAAGAGCACTAAATAGAGTGCAACGGTCCACATTGATGCTTTGGAATTGCTCAACTCTCTCCATAGAGGAGCTTTTCACGTCTTTGAGCAATTTGAGACATAACTTGGCCTATTTGCGTCTTTACCTTATGAAACGTGGCACGAAGGCTCAACTAGCAATTTAGACTTTTAAGAGCACCGAATATAGTACAACGGTCCACATTGATGCTTTGGAATTGCTCAACCCTCTCCATGGAGGAGCTTTTCACGTTTTTGTGCAATTTCAAACATAACTTGGTCTATTCGCATCTTTACCTTACGAAACGTGGCACAAAGGCTCAAATAGCAAGTTAGACTTTTAAGAGCACTAAATAGAGTGCAACGGTCCACATTGATGCTTTGGAATTGCTCAACTCTCTCCATGGAGGAGCTTTTCACGTTTTTGTGCAATTTCAAACATAACTTGGTCTATTCGCATTTTACCTTACAAAACGTGGCACGAAGGCTCAAATAGCAAGTTAGACTTTTAAGAGCACTAAATAGAGTGCGACGGTCCACATTGATGCTTTGGAATTGCTCAACTCTCTCCATAAAGGAGCTTTTCACGTCTTTGAGCAATTTGAGACATAACTTGGTCTATTCGCGTCTTTACCTTACAAAACGTGGCACAAAGGCTCAATTAGAGTGTTAGACATTTGAGAGCACTAAATAGAGTACAACGGTCCACATTGATGCTTTGGAATTGCTCAACTCTCTCCATGGAGGAGCTTTTCACGTTTTTGTGCAATTTCAAACATAACTTGGTCTATTCACATCTTTACCTTACAAAACGTGGCACGAAGGCTCAACTAGCAAGTTAGACTTTTAAGAGCAGTCAATAGATTACAACCGTCCACATTGATGCTTTGGAATTGCTCAACTCTCTCCTTGGAGGAGCTTTTCACGTTTTTGTGCAATTTCAAACATAACTTGGTCTATTCGCATCTTTACCTTACAAAACGTGGCACGAAGGCTCAAACTAGCAAGTTAGACTTTTAAGAGCAGTCAATAGAGTACAACGGTCCACATTGATGCTTTGGAATTGCTCAACTCTCTCCACTAGAGGAGCTTTTCACGTTTTTGTGCAATTTGAGACATAACATTGGTCTATTCGCGTCTGTACCCTTACGAAACGTGGCACGAAGGCTCAACTAGCAAGTTAGACTTTTAAGAGCACTAAATAAAGTACAACGGTCCACATTGATGCTTTGGAATTGCTCAACTCTCTCCATAGAGGAGCTTTTCACGTCTTTGAGCAATTTGAGACATAACTTGGTCTATTCGCGTCTTTACCTTACGAAACGTGGCACAAAGGCTCAACTAGCAAGTTAGACTTTTAAGAGCACTAAGTAGAGTGCAACGGTCCACATTGATGCTTTGGAATTGCTCAACTCTCTTCATAGAGGAGCTTTTCACGTCTTTGAGCAATTTGAGACATAACTTGGTCTATTTGCGTCTTTACTTTATGAAACGTGGCACGAAGGCTCAACTAGCAAGTTATACTTTTAAGAGCACCGAATAGAGTACAACGGTCCACATTGATGCTTTGCAATTGCTCAACTCTCTCCATGGAGGAGCTTTTCACGTTTTTGTGCAATTTCAAACATAACTTGGTCTATTCGCATCTTTACCTTACGAAACGTGGCACGAAGGCTCAAATAGCAAGTTAGACTTTTTAGAGCACCAAATAAAGTGCAACGGTCCACATTGATGCTTTGGAATTGCTCAACTCTCTCCATAGAGGAGCTTTTCACGTCATTGAGCAATTTGAGACATAACTTGGTCTATTCGCGTCTTTACCTTACGAAACGTGGCACGAAGGCTCAACTAGCAAGTTAGACTATTAAGAGCACTAAATAGAGTTCAACGGCCCACATTGATGCTTTGGAATTGCTCAACTCTCTCCATAGAGGAGCTTTTCACGTCTTTGAGCAATTTGTGACATAAAAGGTCTATTCGCGTCTTTACCTTACGAAACGTGGCACAAAGGCTCAACTAGCAAGTTAGACTTTTAAGAGCACTAAATAGAGTACAACGGTCCACATTGATGCTTTGGAATTGCTCAACTCTCTCCATAGAGGAGCTTTTCACGTCTTTGAGCAATTTGAGACATAACTTGGTCTATTCGCGTCTTTACCTTACAAAACGTGGCACGAAGGCTAAGTTAGACTTTTAAGAGCACTAAATAGAGTGCAACGGTCCACATTGATGCTTTGGAATTGCTCAACTCTCTCCATAGAGGAGCTTTTCACGTCTTTGAGCAATTTGAGACATAACTTGGTCTATTCGCGTCTTTACCTTACGAAACGTGGCATGAAGGCTCAACTAGCAAGTTAGACTTTTAAGAGCACTAAATAGAGTTCAACGGCCCACATTGATGCTTTGGAATTGCTCAACTCTCTCCAGAGAGGAGCTTTTCATGTCTTTGAGCAATTTGAGACATAACTTGGTCTATTCGTGTCTTTACCTTACGAAACGTGGCACAAAGGCTCAATTAGCAAGTTAGACTTTTAAGAGCACTAAGTAGAGTGCAACGGTCCACATTGATGCTTTGGAATTGCTCAACTCTCTTCATAGAGGAGCTTTTCACGTCTTTGAGCAATTTGAGACATAACTTGGTCTATTTGCGTCTTTACTTTATGAAACGTGGCACGAAGGCTCAACTAGCAGTTATACTTTTAAGAGCACCGAATAGAGTACAACGGTCCACATTGATGCTTTGAAATTGCTCAACTCTCTCCATGGAGGAGCTTTTCACGTTTTTGTGCAATTTCAAACATAACTTGGTCTATTCGCATCTTTACCTTACGAAACGTGGCACGAAGGCTCAAATAGCAAGTTAGACTTTTTAGAGCACCAAATAGAGTGCAACGGTCCACATTGATGCTTTGGAATTGCTCAACTCTCTCCATAGAGGAGCTTTTCACGTCATTTGAGCAATTTGAGACATAACTTGGTCTATTCGCGTCTTTACCTTACGAAACGTGGCACGAAGGCTCAACTAGCAAAGTTAGACTATTAAGAGCACTAAATAGAGTTCAACGGCCCACATTGATGCTTTGGAATTGCTCAACTCTCTCCATAGAGGAGCTTTTCACGTCTTTGAGCAATTTGTAGACATAAATTGGTCTATTCGCGTCTTTACCTTACGAAACGTGGCACAAAGGCTCAACTAGCAAGTTAGACTTTTAAGAGCACTAAATAGAGTACAACGGTCCACATTGATGCTTTGGAATTGCTCAACTCTCTCCATAGAGGAGCTTTTCACGTCTTTGAGCAATTTGAGACATAACTTGGTCTATTCGCGTCTTTACCTTACAAAACGTGGCACGAAGGCTAAGTTAGACTTTTAAGAGCACTAAATAGAGTGCAACGGTCCACATTGATGCTTTGGAATTGCTCAACTCTTTCCATAGAGGAGCTTTTCACGTCTTTGAGCAATTTGAGACATAACTTGGTCTATTCGCGTCTTTACCTTAGGAAACGTGGCACAAAGGCTCAAATAGCAAGTTAGACTTTTAAGAGCACTAAATAGAGTGCAACGGTCCACATTGATGCTTTGGAATTGCTCAACTCTCTCCATAGAGGAGCTTTTCACGACTTTGAGCAATTTGAGACATAACTTGGCCTATTTGCGTCTTTACCTTATGAAACGTGGCACGAAGGCTCAACTAGCAATTTAGACTTTTAAGAGCACCGAATAAAGTACAACGGTCCACATTGATGCTTTGGAATTGCTCAACCCTCTCCATGGAGGAGCTTTTCACGTTTTTGTGCAATTTCAAACGTAACTTGGTCTATTCGCATCTTTACCTTACGAAACGTGGCACGAAGGCTCAAATAGCAAGTTAGACTTTTAAGAGCACTAAATAGAGTGCAACGGTCCACATTGATGCTTTGGAATTGCTCAACTCTCTCCATGGAGGAGCTTTTCATGTTTTTGTGCAATTTCAAACATAACTTGGTCTATTCGCATCTTTACCTTACGAAACGTGGCACGAAGGCTCAAATAGCAAGTTAGACTTTTAAGAGCACTAAATAGAGTGCGACGGTCCACATTGATGCTTTGGAATTGCTCAACTCTCTCCATAAAGGAGCTTTTCACGTCTTTGAGCAATTTGAGACATAACTTGGTCTATTCGCGTCTTTACCTTACAAAACGTGGCACAAAGGCTCAATTAGAGTGTTAGACATTTGAGAGCACTAAATAGAGTACAACGGTCCACATTGATGCTTTGGAATTGCTCAACTCTCTCCATGGAGGAGCTTTTCACGTTTTTGTGCAATTTCAAACATAACTTGGTCTATTCGCATCTTTACCTTACAAAACGTGGCACGAAGGCTCAACTAGCAAGTTAGACTTTTAAGAGCAGTCAATAGATTACAACGGTCCACATTGATGCTTTGGAATTGCTCAACTCTCTCCTTGGAGGAGCTTTTCACGTTTTTGTGCAATTTCAAACATAACTTGGTCTATTCGCATCTTTACCTTACAAAACGTGGCACGAAGGCTCAACTAGCAAGTTAGACTTTTAAGAGCAGTCAATAGAGTACAACGGTCCACATTGATGCTTTGGAATTGCTCAACTCTCTCCACAGAGGAGCTTTTCACGTTTTTGTGCAATTTGAGACATAACATGGTCTATTTGCGTCTGTACCCTACGAAACGTGGCACGAAGGCTCAACTAGCAAGTTAGACTTTTAAGAGCACTAAATAAAGTACAACGGTCCACATTGATGCTTTGGAATTGCTGAACTCTCTCCATAGAGGAGCTTTTCACGTCTTTGAGCAATTTGAGACATAACTTGGTCTATTCGCGTCTTTACCTTACGAAACGTGGCACGAAGGCTCAACTAGAAAGTTAGACTTTTAAGAGCACTAAATAGAGTTCAACGGCCCACATTGATGCTTTGGAATTGCTCAACTCTCTCCATAGAGGAGCTTTTCACGTCTTTGAGCAATTTGAGACATAACTTGGTCTATTCGTGTCTTTACCTTACGAAACGTGGCACAAAGGCTCAACTAGCAAGTTAGACTTTTAAGAGCACTAAATAGAGTGCAACGGTCCACATTGATGCTTTGGAATTGCTCAACTCTCTTCATAGAGGAGCTTTTCACGTCTTTGAGCAATTTGAGACATAACTTGGTCTATTTGCGTCTTTACTTTATGAAACGTGGCACGAAGGCTCAACTAGCAAGTTAGACTTTTAAGAGCACCAAATAGAGTACAACGGTCCACATTGATGCTTTGAAATTGCTCAACTCTCTCCATGGAGGAGCTTTTCACGTTTTTGTGCAATTTCAAACATAACTTGGTCTATTCGCATCTTTACCTTATGAAACGTGGCACGAAGGCTCAAATAGCAAGTTAGACTTTTAGAGCACCAAATAAAGTGCAACGGTCCACATTGATGCTTTGGAATTGCTCAACTCTCTCCATAGAGGAGCTTTTCACGTCTTTGAGCAATTTGAGACATAAAAGGTCTATTCGCGTCTTTACCTTACGAAACGTGGCACAAAGGCTCAACTAGCAAGTTAGACTTTTAAGAGCACTAAATAGAGTACAACGGTCCACATTGATGCTTTGGAATTGCTCAACTCTCTCCATAGAGGAGCTTTTCACGTCTTTGAGCAATTTGAGACATAACTTGGTCTATTCGCGTCTTTACCTTACAAACGTGGCACGAATGCTAAGTTAGACTTTTAAGAGCACTAAATAGAGCGCAACGGTCCACATTGATGCTTTGGAATTGCTGAACTCTCTCCATAGAGGAGCTTTTCACGTCTTTGAGCAATTTGAGACATAACTTGGTCTATTCGCGTCTTTACCTTACGAAACGTGGCACGAAGGCTCAACTAGCAAGTTAGACTTTTAAGAGCACTAAATAGAGTTCAACGGCCCACATTGATGCTTTGGAATTGCTCAACTCTCTCCATAGAGGAGCTTTTCACGTCTTTGAGCAATTTGAGACATAACTTGGTCTATTCGCGTCTTTACCTTACAAAACGTGGCACGAAGGCTAAGTTAGACTTTTAAGAGCACTAAATAGAGTGCAACGGTCCACATTGATGCTTTGGAATTGCTCAACTCTCTTCATAGAGGAGCTTTTCACGTCTTTGAGCAATTTGAGACATAACTTGGTCTATTTACGTCTTTACTTTATGAAACGTGGCACGAAGGCTCAACTAGCAAGTTAGACATTTAAGAGCACCGAATAGAGTACAACGGTCCACATTGATGCTTTAAAATTGCTCAACTCTCTCCATGGAGGAGCTTTTCACGTTTTTGTGTAATTTCAAACATAACTTGGTCTATTCGCATCTTTACCTTACGAAACGAGGCACGAAGGCTCAAATAGCAAGTTAGACTTTTTAGAGCACCAAAAAAAGTGCAACGGTCCACATTGATGCTTTGGAATTGCTCAACTCTCTCCATAGAGGAGCTTTTCACGTCTTTGAGCAATTTGAGACATAACTCGGTCTATTCGCGCCTTTACCTTACGAAACGTGGCACGAAGGCTCAACTAGAAAGTTAGACTATTAAGAACACTAAATAGAGTTCAACGGCCCACATTGATGCTTTGGAATTGCTCAACTCTCTCCATAGAGGAGCTTTTCACGTCTTTGAGCAATTTGAGACATAAAAGGTCTATTCGCGTCTTTACCTTACGAAACGTGGCACAAAGGCTCAACTAGCAAGTTAGACTTTTAAGAGCACTAAATAGAGTACAACGGTCCACATTGATGCTTTGGAATTGCTCAACTCTCTCCATAGAGGAGCTTTTCACGTCTTTGAGCAATTTGAGACATAACTTGGTCTATTCGCGTCTTTACCTTACAAAACGTGGCACGAAGGCTAAGTTAGACTTTTAAGAGCACTAAATAGAGTGCAACGGTCCACATTGATGCTTTGGAATTGCTCAACTCTCTCCATAGAGGAGCTTTTCACGTCTTTGAGCAATTTGAGACATAACTTGGTCTATTCGCGTCTTTACCTTACGAAACGTGGCACAAAGGCTCAAATAGCCAGTTAGACTTTTAAGAGCACTAAATAGAGTGCAACGGTCCACATTGATGCTTTGGAATTGCTCAACTCTCTCCATAGAGGAGCTTTTCACGTCTTTGAGCAATTTGAGACATAACTTGGCCTATTTGCGTCTTTACCTTATGAAACGTGGCACGAAGGCTCAACTAGCAATTTAGACTTTTAAGAGCACCGAATAGAGTACAACGGTCCACATTGATGCTTTGGAATTGCTCAACCCTCTCCATGGAGGAGCTTTTCACGTTTTTGTGCAATTTCAAACATAACTTGGTCTATTCGCATCTTTACCTTACGAAACGTGGCACGAAGGCTCAAATAGCAAGTTAGACTTTTAAGAGCACTAAATAGAGTGCAACGGCCCACATTGATGCTTTGGAATTGCTCAACTCTCTCCATGGAGGAGCTTTTCACGTTTTTGTGCAATTTCAAACATAACTTGGTCTATTCGCATCTTTACCTTACGAAACGTGGCACGAAGGCTCAAATAGCAAGTTAGACTTTTAAGAGCACTAAATAGAGTGCGACGGTCCACATTGATGCTTTGGAATTGCCCAACTCTGTCCATAAAGGAGCTTTTCACGTCTTTGAGCAATTTGAGACATAACTTGGTCTATTCGCGTCTTTACCTTACAAAACGTGGCACAAACGCTCAATTAGAGTGTTAGACATTTGAGAGCACTAAATAGAGTACAACGGTCCACATTGATGCTTTGGAATTGCTCAACTCTCTCCATGGAGGAGCTTTTCACGTTTTTGTGCAATTTCAAACATAACTTGGTCTATTCGCATCTTTACCTTACAAAACGTGGCACGAAGGCTCAACTAGCAAGTTAGACTTTTAAGAGCGGTCAATAGATTACAACGGTCCACATTGATGCTTTGGAATTGCTCAACTCTCTCCTTGGAGGAGCTTTTCATGTTTTTGTGCAATTTCAAACATATCTTGGTCTATTCGCATCTTTACCTTACAAAACGTGGCACGAAGGCTCAACTAGCAAGTTAGACTTTTAAGAGCAGTCAATAGAGTACAACGGTCCACATTGATGCTTTGGAATTGCTCAACTCTCTCCACAGAGGAGCTTTTCACGTTTTTTTGCAATTTGAGACATAACATGGTCTATTTGCGTCTGTACGCTACGAAACGTGGCACGAAGGCTCAACTAGCAAGTTAGACTTTTAAGAGCACTAAATAAAGTACAACGGTCCACATTGATGCTTTGGAATTGCTGAACTCTCTCCATAGAGGAGCTTTTCACGTCTTTGAGCAATTTGAGACATAACTTGGTCTATTCGCGTCTTTACCTTACGAAACGTGGCACGAAGGCTCAACTAGCAAGTTAGACTTTTAAGAGCACTAAATAGAGTTCAACGGCCCACATTGATGCTTTGGAATTGCTCAACTCTCTCCATAGAGGAGCTTTTCACGTCTTTGAGCAATTTGAGACATAACTTGGTCTATTCGTGTCTTTATCTTACGAAACGTGGCACAAAGGCTCAACTAGCAAGTTAGAATTTTAAGAGCACTAAATAGAGTGCAACGGTCCACATTGATGCTTTGGAATTGCTCAACTCTCTTCATAGAGGAGCTTTTCACGTCTTTGAGCAATTTGAGACATAACTTGGTCTATTTGCGTCTTTACTTTATGAAACGTGGCACGAAGGCTCAACTAGCAAGTTAGACTTTTAAGAGCACCGAATAGAGTACAACGGTCCACATTGATGCTTTGAAATTGCTCAACTCTCTCCATGGAGGAGCTTTTCACGTTTTTGTGCAATTTCAAACATAACTTGGTCTATTCGCATCTTTACCTTACGAAACGTGGCATGAAGGCTCAAATAGCAAGTTAGACTTTTTAGAGCACCAAATAAAGTGCAACGGTCCACATTGATGCTTTGGAATTGCTCAACTCTCTCCATAGAGGAGCTTTTCACGTCTTTGAGCAATTTGAGACATAACTTGGTCTATTCGCGTCTTTACCTTACGAAACGTGGCACGAAGGCTCAACTAGCAAGTTAGACTATTAAGAGCACTAAATAGAGTTCAACGGCCCACATTGATGCTTTGGAATTGCTCAACTCTCTCCATAGAGGAGCTTTTCACGTCTTTGAGCAATTTGAGACATAAAAGGTCTATTCGCGTCTTTACCTTACGAAACGTGGCACAAAGGCTCAACTAGAAAGTTAGACTTTTAAGAGCACTAAATAGAGTACAACGGTCCACATTGATGCTTTGGAATTGCTCAACTCTCTCCATAGAGGAGCTTTTCACGTCTTTGAGCAATTTGAGACATAACTTGGTCTATTCGCGTCTTTACCTTACGAAACGTGGCACAAAGGCTCAAATAGCAAGTTAGACTTTTAAGAGCACTAAATAGAGTGCAACGGTCCACATTGATGCTTTGGAATTGCTCAACTCTCTCCATAGAGGAGCTTTTCACGTCTTTGAGCAATTTGAGACATAACTTGGCCTATTTGCGTCTTTACCTTATGAAACGTGGCACGAAGGCTCAACTAGCAATTTAGACTTTTAAGAGCACCGAATAGATTACAACGGTCCACATTGATGCTTTGGAATTGCTCAACCCTCTCCATGGAGGAGCTTTTCACGTTTTTGTGCAATTTCAAACATAACTTGGTCTATTCGCATCTTTACCTTACGAAACGTGGCACGAAGCCTCAAATAGCAAGTTAGACTTTTAAGAGCACTAAATAGTGTGCAACGGTCCACATTGATGCTTTGAAATTGCTCAACTCTCTCCATGGAGGAGCTTTTCAAGTTTTTGTGCAATTTCAAACATAACTTGGTCTATTCGCATCTTTACCTTACGAAACGTGGCACGAAGGCTCAAATAGCAAGTTAGACTTTTAAGAGCACTAAATAGAGTGCAACGGTCCACATTGATGCTTTGGAATTGCTCAACTCTCTCCATAAAGGAGCTTTTCACGTCTTTGAGCAATTTGAGACATAACTTGGTCTATTCGCGTCTTTACCTTACAAAACTGTGGCACAAAGGCTCAATTAGAGTGTTAGACATTTGAGAGCACTAAATAGAGTACAACGGTCCACATTGATGCTTTGGAATTGCTCAACTCTCTCCATGGAGGAGCTTTTCACGTTTTTGTGCAATTTCAAACATAACTTGGTCTATTCGCATCTTTACCTTACAAAACGTGGCACGAAGGCTACAACTAGCAAGTTAGACTTTTAAGAGCAGTCAATAGATTACAACGGTCCATATTGATGCTTTGGAATTGCTCAACTCTCTCCTTGGAGGAGCTTTTCACGTTTTTGTGCAATTTCAAACATAACTTGGTCTATTCGCATCTTTACCTTACAAAACGTGGCACGAAGGCTCAACTAGCAAGTTAGACTTTTAAGAGCAGTCAATAGAGTACAACGGTCCACATTGATGCTTTGGAATTGCTCAACTCTCTCCACAGAGGAGCTTTTCACGTTTTTGTGCAATTTGAGACATAACATGGTCTATTTGCGTCTGTACCCTACGAAACGTGGCATGAAGGCTCAACTAGCAAGTTAGACTTTTAAGAGCACTAAATAAAGTACAACGGTCCACATTGATGCTTTGGAATTGCTGAACTCTCTCCATAGAGTAGTTTTTCACGTCTTTGAGCAGTTTGACACATAACTTGGTCTATTCGCGTCTTTACCTTACGGAACGTGGCACGAAGGCTCAACTAGCAAGTTAGACTTTTAAGAGCACTAAATAGAGTGCAACGGTCCACATTGATGCTTTGGAATTGCTCAACTCTCTCCATAAAGGAGCTTTTCACGTCTTTGAGCAATTTGAGACATAACTTGGTCTATTCGCGTCTTTACCTTACAAACGTGGCACAAAGGCTCAATTAGAGTGTTAGACATTTGAGAGCACTAAATAGAGTACAACGGTCCACATTGATGCTTTGGAATTGCTCAACTCTCTCCATGGAGAAGCTTTTCACGTTTTTGTGCAATTTCAAACATAACTTGGTCTATTCGCATCTTTACCTTACAAAACGTGGCACGAAGGCTCAACTAGCAAGTTACACTTTTAAGAGCAGTCAATAGATTACAACGGTCCATATTGATGCTTTGGAATTGCTCAACTCTCTCCTTGGAGGAGCTTTTCACGTTTTTGTGCAATTTCAAACATAACTTGGTCTATTCGCATCTTTACCTTACAAAACGTGGCACGAAGGCTCAACTAGCAAGTTAGACTTTTAAGAGCAGTCAATAGAGTGCAACGGTCCACATTGATGCTTTGAAATTGCTCAACTCTCTCCATGGAGGAGCTTATCACGTTTTTGTGCAATTTCAAACATAACTTGGTCTATTCGCATCTTTACCTTACGAAACGTGGCACGAAGGCTCAAATAGCAAGTTAGACTTTTAAGAGCACTAAATAGAGTGCGACGGTCCACATTGATGCTTTGGAATTGCTCAACTCTCTCCATAAAGGAGCTTTTCACGTCTTTGAGCAATTTGAGACATAACTTGGTCTATTCGCGTCTTTACCTTACAAAACGTGGCACAAAGGCTCAATTAGAGTGTTAGACATTTGAGAGCACTAAATAGAGTACAACGGTCCACATTGATGCTTTGGAATTGCTCAACTCTCTCCATGGAGGAGCTTTTCACGTTTTTGTGCAATTTCAAACATAACTTGGTCTATTCGCATCTTTACCTTACAAAACGTGGCACGAAGGCTCAACTAGCAAGTTAGACTTTTAAGAGCAGTCAATAGATTACAACGGTCCACATTGATGCTTTGGAATTGCTCAACTCTCTCCTTGGAGGAGCTTTTCACGTTTTTGTGCAATTTCAAACATATCTTGGTCTATTCGCATCTTACCTTACAAAACGTGGCACGAAGGCTCAACTAGCAAGTTAGACTTTTAAGAGCAGTCAATAGAGTACAACGGTCCACATTGATGCTTTGGAATTGCTCAACTCTCTCCACAGAGGAGCTTTTCACGTTTTTGTGCAATTTGAGACATAACATGGTCTATTTGCGTCTGTACCCTACGAAACGTGGGACGAAGGCTCAACTAGCAAGTTAGACTTTTAAGAGCACTAAATAGAGTGCGACGGTCCACATTGATGCTTTGGAATTGCTCAACTCTCTCCATAGAGGAGTTTTTCACGTCTTTGAGCAATTTGAGACATAACTTGGTCTATTCGCATCTTTACCTTACAAAACGTGGCACAAAGGCTCAATTAGAGTGTTAGACATTTGAGAGCACTAAATAGAGTACAACGGTCCACATTGATGCTTTGGAATTGCTCAACTCTCTCCCTCGAGGAGCTTTTCACGTTTTTGTGCAATTTCAAACATAACTTGGTCTATTCGCATCTTTACCTTACGAAAACGTGGCACGAAGGCTCAAATAGCAAGTTAGACTTTTAAGAGCACTAAATAGAGTGCAACGGTCCACATTGATGCTTTGGAATTGCTCAACTCTCTCCATAAAGGAGCTTTTCACGTCTTTGAGCAATTTGAGACATAACTTGCTCTATTCCCGTCTTTACCTTACAAAACGTGGCACAAAGGCTCAATTAGAGTGTTAGTCATTTGAGAGCACTAAATAGAGTACAACGGTCCACATTGATGCTTTGGAATTGCTCAACTCTCTCCATGGAGGAGCTTTTCACGTTTTTGTGCAATTTCAAACATAACTTGGTCTATTCGCATCTTTACCTTACAAAACGTGGCACGAAGGCTCAACTAGCAAGTAGACTTTTAAGAGCAGTCAATAGATTACAACGGTCCATATTGATGCTTTGGAATTGCTCAACTCTCTCCTTGGAGGAGCTTTTCACGTTTTTGTGCAATTTCAAACATAACTTGGTCTATTCGCATCTTTACCTTACAAAACGTGGCACGAAGGCTCAACTAGCAAGTTAGACTTTTAAGAGCAGTCAATAGAGTACAACGGTCCACATTGATGCTTTGGAATTGCTCAACTCTCTCCACAGAGGAGCTTTTCACGTTTTTGTGCAATTTGAGACATAACATGGTCTATTTGCGTCTGTACCCTACGAAAACGTGGCATGAAGGCTCAACTAGCAAGTTACACTTTTAAGAGCACTAAATAAAGTACAACGGTCCACATTGATGCTTTGGAATTGCTGAACTCTCTCCATAGAGGAGTTTTTCACGTCTTTGAGCAGTTTGAGACATAACTTGGTCTATTCGCGTCTTTACCTTACGGAACGTGGCACGAAGGCTCAACTAGCAAGTTAGACTTTTAAGAGCACTAAATAGAGTTCAACGGCCCACATTGATGCTTTGGAATTGCTCAACTCTCTCCATAGAGGAGCTTTTCCCGTCTTTGAGCAATTTGAGACATAACTTTGTCTATTCGTGTCTTTACCTTACGAAACGTGGCACGAAGGCTCAATTAGCAAGTTAGACTTTTAAGAGCACTAAATAGAGTGCAACGGTCCACATTGATGCTTTGGAATTCCTCAACTCTCTTCATAGAGGTGCTTTTCACGTCTTTGAGCAATTTGAGACATAACTTGGTCTATTCGCGTCTTTACCTTACGAAACGTGGGACAAAGGCTCAAATAGCAAGTTAGACTTTTAAGAGCACTAATAGAGTACAACGGTCCACATTGATGCTTTGGAATTGCTCAACTCTCTCCATAGAGGAGCTTTTCACGTCTTTGAGCAATTTGAGACATAACTTGGTCTATTTGCGTCTTTACTTTATGAAACGTGGCACGAAGGCTGAACTAGCAAGTTAGACTTTTAAGAGCACCAAATAGAGTACAACGGTCCACATTGATGCTTTGAAATTGCTCAACTCTCTCCATGGAGGAACTTTTCACGTTTTTGTGCAATTTCAAACATAACTTGGTCTATTCGCATCTTTACCTTACGAAACGTGGCACGAAGGCTCAAATAGCAAGTTAGACTTTTAAGAGCACTAAATAGAGTGCAACGGTCCACATTGATGCTTTGGAATTGCTCAACTCTCTCCATGGAGGAGCTTTTCACGTTTTTATGCAATTTCAAACATAACTTGGTCTATTCGCATCTTTACCTTACGAAACGTGGCACGAAGGCTCAAATAGCAAGTTAGACTTTTAAGAGCACTTAAATAGAGTGCAACGGTCCACATTGATGCTTTGGAATTGCTCAACTCTCTCCATAGAGGAGCTTTTCACGTCTTTGAGCAATTTGAGACATAACTTGGTCTATTCGCGTCTTTACCTTACAAAACGTGGCACAAAGGCTCAATTAGAGTGTTAGACATTTGAGAGCACTAAATAGAGTACAACGGTCCACATTGATGCTTTGGAATTGCTCAACTCTCTCCATCGAGGAGCTTTTCACGTTTTTGTGCAATTTCAAACATAACTTGGTCGATTCGCATCTTCACCTTACAAAACGTGGCACGACGGCTCAACTAGCAAGTTAGACTTTTAAGAGCAGTCAATAGAGTACAACGGTCCACATTGATGCTTTGGAATTGGTCAACTCTCTCCATGGAGGAGCTTTTCACGTTTTTGTACAATTTCAAACATAACTTGGTCTATTCGCATCTTTACCTTACAAAACGTGGCACGAAGGCTCAACTAGCAAGTTAGACTTTTAAGAGCAGTCAATAGAGTACAACGGTCCACATTGATGCTTTGGAATTGCTCAACTCTCTCCACAGAGGAGCTTTTCACGTTTTGTGCAATTTGAGACATAACATGGTCTATTTGCGTCTGTACCCTACGAAAACGTGGCATGAAGGCTCAACTAGCAAGTTACACTTTTTAAGAGCACTAAATAAAGTACAAAGGTCCACATTGATGCTTTGGAATTGCTGAACTCTCTCCATAGAGGAGTTTTCACGTCTTTGAGCAGTTTGAGACATAACTTGGTCTATTCGCGTCTTACCTTACGGAACGTGGCACGAAGGCTCAACTAGCAAGTTAGACTTTTAAGAGCACTAAATAGAGTTCAACGGCCCACATTGATGCTTTGGAATTGCTCAACTCTCTCCATAGAGGAGCTTTTCCCGTCTTTGAGCAATTTGAGACATAACTTTGTCTATTCGTGTCTTTACCTTACGAAACGTGGCACAAAGGCTCAATTAGCAAGTTAGACTTTTTAAGAGCACTAAATAGAGTGCAACGGTCCACATTGATGCTTTGGAATTCCTCAACTCTCTTCATAGAGGTGCTTTCACGTCTTTGAGCAATTTGAAGACATAACTTGGTCTATTCGCGTCTCTTACCTTACGAAACGTGGCAACAAAGGCTCAAATAGCAAGTTAGACTTTTAAGAGCACTAAATAGAGTACAACGGTCCACATTGATGCTTTGGAATTGCTCAACTCTCTCCATAGAGGAGCTTTTCACGTCTTGAGCAATTTGAGACATAACTTGGGTCTATTTGCGTCTTTACTTTATGAAAACGTGGCACGAAGGCTCAACTAGCAAGTTAGACTTTTAAGAGCACCAAATAGAGTACAACGGTCCACATTGATGCTTTGAAATTGCCTCAACTCTCTCCATGGAGGAGCTTTTCACGTTTTTTGTGCAATTTCAAACATAACTTGGTCTATTCGCATCTTTACCTTACGAAACGTGGCACGAAGGCTTCAAATAGCAAGTTTTAGACTTTTAAGATGCACTAAATAGAGTGCAACGGTCCACATTGATGCTTTGGAATTGCTCAACTCTCTCCATGGAGGAGCTTTTCACGTTTTTATGCAATTTCAAACATAACTTGGTCTATTCGCATCTTTACCTTACGAAACGTGGCACGAAGGCTCAAATAGCAAGTTAGACTTTTAAGAGCATTAAATAGAGTGCACCGGGTCCACATTGATGCTTTGGAATTGCTCAACTCTCTCCATAGAGGAGCTTTTCACGTCTTTGAGCAATTTGAGACATAACTTGGTTCTATTCGCGTCTTTACCTTACAAAACGTGGCACAAAAGCCTCAATTAGAGTGTTAGACATTTGAGAGCACTAAATAGAGTACAACGGTCCACATTGATGCTTGGAATGCTCAACTCTCTCCATCGAGGAGCTTTCACGTTTTTGTGCAATTTCAAAACATAACCTTGGTCGATTCGCATCTTCACCTTCAAAACGTGGCACGACGGCTCAACTAGCAAGTTAGACTTTTGAGAGCAGTCAATAGAGTACAACGGTCCACATTGATGCTTGGAATTGGTCAACTCTCTCCATGGAGGAGCTTTTCACGTTTTTTGTACAATTTTCAACATAACTTGGTCTATTCGCATCTTTACCTTACAAAACGTGGCACGAAGGCTCAACTAGCAAGTTAGACTTTTAAGAGCAGTCAATAGAGTACAAACGGTCCACATTGAATGCTTTGGAATTGCTCAACTCTCTCCACAGAAGGAGCCTTTTTCCACGTTTTTTTGTGCAATTTGAGAAATAACACATGGTCTATTTGCGGTCTTATACCCTTACGGAAACGTGGCTACTGAAGGTATCCCCCAAAAACTTACGCAAGTTTAGACTTTTTAAGAGCACTAAACTAGAGCCTACAACGGTCCACAATTGATGCTTTTGGAAATTGCTTCAACTCTTCTCCATAGAGGAAGCTTTTCACGTTCCTTTGAAGCAATTTGAGACATCTAAACTGTGGTTCTATTTTTACCCGTACTTTACTTATGAAACGTGGCACGAAGGCTCAACTAGCAAGTTAGACTTTTAAGAGCACCAAATAGAGTACAACGGTCCACATTGATGCTTTGAATTGCTCAACTCTCTCCATGGAGGAGCTTTTCACGTTTTTGTGCAATTTCAAACATAACTTGGTCTATTCGCATCTTTACCTTACGAAACGTGGCACGAAGGCTCAAATAGCAAGTTAGACTTTTAAGAGCACTAAATAGAGTGCAACGGTCCACATTGATGCTTTGGAATTGCGCAACTCTCTCCATGGAGGAGCTTTTCACGTTTTTAGCAATTTCAACATAACTTGGTCTATTCGCATCTTTACCTTACGAAACGTGGCACGAAGGCTCAAATAGCAAGTTAGACTTTTAAGAGCACTAAATAGAGTGCAACGGTCCACATTGATGCTTTGGAATTGCTCAACTCTCTCCATAGAGGAGCTTTTCACGTCTTTGAGCAATTTGAGACATAACTTGGTCTATTCGCGTCTTTACCTTACAAAACGTGGCACAAAAGCTCAATTAGAGTGTTAGACATTTGAGAGCAAATAGAGTACAACGGTCCACATTGATGCTTTGGAATTGCTCAACTCTCTCCATCGAGGAGCTTTTCACGTTTTGTGCAATTTCAAACATAACGTGGTCGATTCGCATCTTTACCTTACAAAACGTGGCACGACGGCTCAACTAGCAAGTTAGACTTTTAAGAGCAGTCAATAGAGTACAACGGTCCATATTGATGCTTTGGAATTGGTCAACTCTCTCCATGGAGGAGCTTTTCACGTTTTTGTACAATTTCAAACATAAC